>NC_085046.1:65809808-66040691 GCF_963662255.1 Cinclus cinclus
TGGCTATGTCTCATGGTTTCAACAGTCCCCAGAGCTGTGGCTCTTTGGATGTTATCCAAGCCTCTGAAGTCAACCATAATCCTTCCCACTGCAGCCGTGAAGAAGCTCTGCAATTTGGTGGCACAACAAGCACATTTCAGGGCTGCTGAAATCACACTTGAGAAGGAAGCTCGGAGGGACTTGTGTGCACGTGAGCTCTGTATGTCCTTGGTTCACTCATCTCAAGTGATGTGGATACAGATGTTAAAGTGAGGCTTTATAATATGGACTATGGAATCCCCACAATGCCTTTTGTATTTTACCTTATTAAATATGGAAATTGTGTCAAAGGTAAATGTCAAGGGGCTATAAAATTATCCTTCTTATCTCCTGTACGTTTATCAGTTGATAAATGGAAAGAAGCTGCTGCCAAAATAACTGTGAATGAATAATTTATAAATGACTGATGTATCGTGTATGTTGTTTCAGGCAGAAAACAGTAGGACATCAATAATCAAAAGAAGTTGGATTAATTTAGCACTATTTTGCTGTTAATATTTTTATCTAAATGCTGCAGTCTGGACCTTTGTTATGAGGTCCTTCTATTTGTCACTAAGGACGAATCTACAGATCACTGAAATCAATAGAGTCAGCTGTTTACTTCAGCAGGCTGTGAATCAAATTTATAATATGCATATATAGCTTCTTTCCCCTGTTTTTATAGTGCTCTGAATTTGAATTTCATTAACACTGTGTGTCTTAACATGGAATTTGTTCCTTCCATTTGTTTCTTCACGTATTTCTTCCCTACCCACTTTCCTGTGGGCTGAATGTCCCAGATAAGAAATTTGGAGAACTTGATGGAACAAGGATGGGAGAAAGGTGACTGCCAAAAAAAATTGCGTATCTTCTCTTATTTTTCAGTTCCTTTGTTTTTACTCACATAGGGAAAACTGATTTATTGAAGCTTAGATTTCTGTGCATGGTAGACTTTTTTCCAGCATGTATTTTTCTCATGCCTTCCCCCACAAAGAGAACATTTAAGAGATTTTTAGCACTGGCCATTGTAAATAAGGTTAAACACTGAAGAGGCGAACTAGATTCTTTCTTTCTGTTCTTTTCCATGTGATTTAAATACGGCCCATTTTGCCCATCACATGACAGAGCTGCCAGATATTGCCTCAAGCTAGTTTATGACTTTAACTAAAGGTCATCTTGGGGGGGGAAAAATCACATGGAGCTGGGGAAGGAGAAAATGTATTTTAAAAATACATTAAAATGGTTTTTAAGCATTTGTTCTGAAGAATACAAGTGAAAAAGAGAAGCTGATGTTTTATTGCAATGAGTCAGGAGCAAAAAAATTAAACCACCACCACCAATAATAATAAAAAAACCTGTCTTCCTCTGCGTAGCACAGCGCCTCACAACAGAAGGGTGAGCAAAGCAACTGCCTGGTTTTCGGTCTGTGGCTTTCTCTACCTGACCTAGATATTTGGCTAGCAGCTCACCACTGCAGAAAATGCCCTAGTGCAAAATCCTACCCCACTGGCTGCTAATAAGAGCAGTTCTCACATCCACAGCTCTGCATCCGTCCTCACCATGTAATTGGTCTGGCTCTCCCAGCTAGCTGCCTTTCCTCCTGTAGGCCCACACTGGGAAGAGAAATCCCAGACCTCCTGAAGGCTGAGGGGCTCCAAAACTGTGCTATGTTATCAACAGCTACATGGTTAGCTAACTGCTGTGACTAAATGGAGATTGGGAAGCACTGCAGGCAAGGGATGAAAAGTGATGCCCTCCCATAGCACAATGCTGATATGCAGAATTGGCCAAAACAACAAAACTTCACAGACAGTGCAGCAGAAGGCATTGGCTCTCTTGTTTGGGCATTTTATTACCTGGAGCTAAATGTGCAGAGAAGGGAGATAATGAAGTACTTGACTAATTCAGTGTGATCCAGCTGGCTAAGCCAGAGGGGCTGTAGAGCAGGAAAAGCTACAGAACTCACTCCTAGCCATTTTCCCCTGATACCTGTGAAGCCAAAACAAAGAAGTGCAGAGATCAAAAAGCAGAGCAATATCAATATCGGGAAAGGGGAGGGGGACAACAAAAGGGGAGGTGAAATCTAAGATTTCTCCCCCATCCTTTCTCCCTTCTGTGCTTTATTTAGTAGGGGGGGGGGGGGGGGAGGGGAAGGTTATTTTCATTTGCCTCATGCTAACTTCTAATCTATTTAAGAAATTCACCAACCACCTAAACGTTTAGTACCCTGTGTGTCACAATACTCAATGCCAGCCTAATTTTTAAAATTTTATCTACTGTTTGTGCTTGGGGGAAAAAAAAACCAGGTTTTGTAATGCAGACACGTGCAATGGTAGTGCATTCAAAACCCCATATTCCTCCCCTTTTCCACAGCCTAAAAGGCTAGATAAACTATATGATTCTTATCCAGAGGGAAATTAGAAAATGTAAAGTGTGTAAATCCCTTTCCCCGGCTTCTAGGCTGGTTTTTGCTGCTGCATGTGGGTTTTTTTTTTCCTCTGACAACCCAGCTATTTAAGTACACAAGACACATTGCTCCCTCTGTGTCTTCCCCTTCCCTGACATCTCCCCACTATCTGCCTATGGAGTGCAATGCAATTCCAGCTGCCCTAACAAGCTGTTGCCTAAGTTAGAGTATAGTACTTGTAAAAAGCTGGTAGCCAGTGAAAGGCGGTTGCCATACTTTATTAAATACAGAAAGCCAAGCTTCATACCTGGTATAACGTAGGTGCAATGCCATGAAAGGAAATGGAGAAATACCCACCTCCACCCACCATTCAGGGCTGAATTTAGCCTGTGGTGCTCTCATCATGGCTGCCAGGGAGTGAATCACTGCTGACCAGCAGTGTATGTACCAGCTGCTATTCATACCTTCTTTTTAAATGTTTTTTTTTTTTTTTTAATTCATTTGAAGACATGCAGACGCTATGCATGGTTCAGAGATGAGCATCACAAGCACGCTTTGCAGGGAAGGCGACCACAGCAGACTGCCAATGCTCTTCCAGTGCCAATTACAGTGATGGTTTAATCGTAAAAGCAGATTCACTAAAATAGGATCAGAGCCAAGGCGTTTGTGATTTGGATGCTCGTGCTAACTTTTGATAGTTATCATCAGGGGTAGCTGATGTGACATCACCCTGCAACTCTGACTCGTATTTTTAATGGACCACATGCCTTTGCATAATTTTGCTGCTGGAGTTAGCTTGGCATTAGCTCGAGAGACAGAACACCAGCAACCAAATCTGAAGATGTATTGAGAGTTTGCAGTTGTCATGGAAATCAGGGGTAATGCTGGTGCCTACCTCCCCTCTAAAATGGAAGTCCACATTTGTTCCCTTCAGCCTGGAAGCTAACAAAAAGGACTGGAGGTGGCTACTCTCTGACAATGTGGATTTGAAGATACAGGAGGCTCCTTTTTAGGGTTATGTATAATTTTTTTCAGAAATATTTTTTGCTTAGAAAGTACTTTCAGTATTGGAAAAATCCACCTTTCTGGCACGGGACCAGTTTCTTTCCCCATATGGTGGTGTTGTGGCTATAATATGTCTGGAGGACACCTTGTGAAGGGCATTTTTGGGTGTTAGCGGTGAAGGGGCGAATGTGAAGTGCTGGCTTGTGCTAAACCTCTGCTCTGTTATGGTGCAGTGGGATTTCACTGATGTGTTGGACCCTTTTTGAGTGGGAGCAGCCTGTGCTCTCCATGAGAGAACATGGGGGTTACAAGATGGTATGTGTTGTAACTGAGCAATTCCACGTGATGCAGATTAGCAGGTGCTCATAAATAACCCATGGGTTCAGAGAGTCATTGCAACCTGACCTGGCCACCTCCAGTATCAATACATCTATCAATAACAGTGATGAAAATTATTAAGACAAAGCCTCTTAAAGCACTACTGGATTTAGCAGTGCAGGGAGAACAAGAATGCACTTGTCCCTGGAGAAACAATAGCCTAGAGCTATGCTGTGTTTAAGAGGAAAAAAAAGAATAAAGCTCTGTACTCCTGCTGAGGACCTGGGTGTGATGCTGGCTGAAGTACACACATGTATGCATATACATGCCTTGCAGTTTCTCTCTGCTGGTGTTGTGTGCTGTCTTGCTGTAGACTCTAATCACTTGAAGATGACATATTTCAGAGCAGCACCCTAGTGGCACAGAGCTGCCAGCAAACTATCTTCATATCTTTCCTGCTCTTTCTTAGAATGCTTGGCTTTTCAGAGTTCATGTTTCTAGACATAGTAATGTGGTTGGAAATTACTGCCATATTTTAAACCATACCTCTGATAATGTCAGTCTTTGGTGAATGTTTAAATAGGAAGTGGTTAAGCGGCATCATGCAACCTGCTGTTGAAGAAGTGCCCAGCTTGGAGGTGCCAGGTACAGGTAAGACCCTGTGTAGCTGCTGAACTTGTGGGATTGTTCAAGAGAAAAAGATGTGTGTTCTGTAAAACTCAGTGTGCTACATTAGACCACTTAAGCCCCAAGTTAAGTCATGTCTTAAACCCTCTTTTGCAGACAGCAGAGGCATGTAGATTTTCTTGAGCACATTAACCACCCCATCTCTGCCTGTTGGGATGACTTTATACTAAGATAATGGTATAAGCTTTTACCAGCTTTTATTAAAGCTTTTTTTTTCTTCTTTCTTTCTTGGAAAATGCAGTTTTGGCATAGGTTATTGCAATGCAAATCACAAACTCAAAGCCGGTGAATGGTCTAGAGATTAAATCATATGAGAAGCAGCTGAAGGAGCAGAGTGTTTAACCTGGAGAAAAGGAGGCTGGGGAGGGAACTTTATTGCTCTCTACAAATGCCTGTAAGGAGGTTGTAGCCAGGTGGGGGTTCAGGCTCTCCTCCCAGGCAACCAGTGACAGAATGAGAGGACACAGACTCAAGCTGCAGCAGGGGAGGTTCAGGTTGGAGGCCAGGAAGAGCTTTTGCTCTGAAAGGGTGGTTAAACATTAGAATGGGTTGGTCATGGAGATGGTGGGGGGGTCACCATTCCTGGAAGTGTTAAAGAAATGACTGGGTGTGGCACTTAGTGCTGTGGTTTAGTTGGCACAGTGGTGATCAGTCAAAGGTCAGACTTGATGGTCTTGGAGGTCTTTTCCAACCTTAATGATTCTGTGCTTTTAATAAGAATTAAATGTCGGAGCACAGTGGCTGGAATGAGCTGGCGTTCAAGGGATGAAGTTAAAGAAGGGAGGGGCTGTGTTGCCGAACTCCCACCTGTACACAGCTTTCTTCACTGTCCTTTGGAACCTGGAAGCACAGTGGATCCCAGCATATACATCTTGCTGGAAGTCCTGTTTCAGAGCTGTGGTTCCCAGCTCCCTCTAAATGTCGTGCATGTGCTTCACTGTTGCAGGAAAATGCGCTAAGCTGCTGCCAGAATGGAAATCTATTGAGGGTGATGCTGTGTTTATTACAAGGAAACAAGGTTGACTCCTGTTAGCCTTGCTTAGCTCTTCTAAGTGACATTTATTTTCCCTTGGACAGTGTAAGCCAGTGCCACGTTTTTGCTTGGCATCCCAGGAGGCAGTGGGGACACCAGAGGGAACTGCTGGCCACAGTGGCCCTGTGTGCCTGGGTCACCTGAGGACTCGCAGGGGTCAGGCAGACATCAGTTAGATGAAATCTGTGTGCCCTGCCTCTAAATGTTACACTCATGTTTAAATAACTCACAGGTCAGTTGTTTTTCTATTTTGAGCACATGGCAAACCAGGCAGAGGCAGCTTGTAAAACGAGTGACTAATTTCCAGGGTTTTTTTTTCTTTCCACTCCCTCTGCAGCCTCTCTCCCTGAAGGTGGTCATGGGGCAACCTTACCCTGGTGAGAGGAAGTCAGCAAGCTGGGAAAACAGAAAATCATCCTTTATCCCTGTGAAGGCTTGGTGGAAGCTGTATTTCTGCATGGATTTTATTTTGGGGTTCTGGGATGCAGGGGGCTATTTTCCCCAGTACCCACAAGCTGGTAGAAACCTTCTGCATCTTTTGGCCAGGGAAGCTTTCTGGAAGGGGGGCTGATGCCATGGGTCCCAGGGAGGTGTCTCCCAGCAAGGAGAGGGACAGATTAGGGAGGGAAGGTAGTCAGCATGGCTGCATGCAGGATCTTTGCTCACTTTGCTGCTTGTGCCATTCCTGCAGCTGCTGCCTGCAAAGTTTTTATGCTGGTGGTGGCAGAGTGCCAGAGGGGCAGTGGGACACCCCTGCTTTGTCAGAGGGCTCCAGCTGTAGCTGCAGCTCTGCAGCAGAAGGGAAAAGGAGGGGGAGCAGAGGGAGAGAGCACTAGGGCCAATTCCTAGGAGCCTGTGCTCTGGTTTAGACCTTTCCTCCCTTCACTGTAACCTCTGTCTTCCAGCCATGGCTGCTTGCTTGCATTAATTACTCCTCAATCCCTAGATGCATTCATTTCAGGCTACCTTTAGGGTTTAGAGTGCAGAAACCGACTGACCAAGGTTGAAGGCAATTAATGAACAGGTTATTCTAAATTAACAGCTTATTTTAACTAGCTGTCCAGAACTGCTTTGTTTTTCTACAGCAAAATTAGAAAGGCAATGCACCTCAGTGAAAAGATGGATGAGGATTTCTTTTGTTATTGTACTGCCTTTTGCTTTTTTCCTTTTTTCTTTCTCTTTTAAACTTGTGCCAATTCAATACTAAGCACTTCCAGCTTGTATTTAAAAGGAGTGTTGAAATATACTGATTGCCTAAATGAATTGTAAATGGCATAGGATGTTGAGAAAGAGCAGTCCTTTTACTTCCATTGGCTATCTTGCACTACATCAAGATGGGTTTGCTTTTGAATGGTGTATTGAGATGCCAATGCTTTCTTCAGGCATTGATTTTTATTTTTTTCTGTCTTCTCTTCCCTCTTCACACAGATGCTTTTTGTATGGTTGCTTACTGGCTTCACTGTTTTGTGAGGCAATGCATTTGCAGAGAGGAGCAGCCATACCCTGAGCCCAGCCAGGAGCCATGAGGACAGTGCAAAGAAATCTTCTGTGGGTTTTGTGATTAGGACTATACTACCTCTAAGGATGTTGTGAGGAGGAACTTGTGTCAGTCATTTTGAGGCACTCATTCAAAATACACTGGACTTGGTTGTCCACCTCAGCTCAATAATATGCCTTCTGATGCAGATTCAAGCCTTTTAAACCCCCTTATGTCAGACTGAATTTTGGCCTTAGGGTGATTGATACAAGGTCATCCTGACTGATTGACCTCCGCCTTGAGAAATATTGCCCAAGTGTTTAGCCCAGGCCTACTCCTTAATTTTTCTTCCACAAGTTTTACTAATGTTCCCTTTTGCAATGCTGAGTAAGTTTTGCATCTTCTTTGGTGTATCTTCTTTCCAGTCTTCCACATTGTTGTGCTTTTCTTAGCTACTGTGTGAACCAGAAACAATTCCCAGGGTGCAGCTGGACATTTACACAGGACAGCAGTTCTGGAAACACTTGACCCATCACTGTTAGCACCCTTCCAAGTTAGACTTGGTAGTTCTCAAAGTAAGTCTTGACTGCTTTTTGGTGCAAAAGTGAGCAGGTTTGCCTAGCCTATAATTTTTGTTAACTTCTTGAATTGTTCTAATTTATTTGTAAGAAAATGTCTGGGGTTTTTTTTTTTTTGTTGTTGGTTTTTTTTTTTTTGCCAGCTTTTCATCTTCTTTGGTTAGTTCTGCTAGCCCTCCAAGCTATTCTGTGTCTGTTTTGTATGAAGTCCCTCCAAACTGCCATTAGTTTTTGTTTACAAAAAACCCAGAATTGAGCATGTTTTTTTCCATAGTAGACTGCACCCAATCAATATAGATAAAAACCATTACTTCCCTGTTACTTGCTGTCTCTGCATATACGGCCTAAAATTGTGGTGACCTTTTTTGCTGTCAGACTGCATTGTGAACTCATGTCTAATTTACTATCTGTTACTGACCCTCAGCCTCTCCTTCCCATTGCTGCTTTCTAGGTTGTGTGGTCTGGCAGTTTTTTCTTTTTTATTAAGGAAAAAAGGTAGTTGTATTGTATTTTTTCCAAGTTGATCTGCATCTTGCAAATTTTCTGTTTGCAGGTTCAGTCTCACTACATCTCAGCCATTTCTCTGCTCTCACTAGTTTTGCATCTCTTGTGGATTTTTTAGTCTCTGTAAATTTTATTTGAAGGAATTTTAGCCTTTCAATATGATTCCATTAGAAGAAATGAAAGGATGAAAAGTTTCACTGCCCTGCATGTGTCTTGCTGCAATTTTTTTGTTTGCATCTGTTACATACACGCATCATTGGTGTATTTAGCAAGTGCTGCTATGGGCAGGTGACTTGTTGGCTGTCTGATGGCTGAGTCCCTCTGAATGGGTGAGATCCCCTGTAGCACTGTAAAAGAGCAGGTGATGAGCAGGTGATGAGCAGGGTGGTGTGCTGGGGAACTTATTTGGGACAGAAATCCAGAGGCCTGGCATGGAACTACAAAGAGATGCTGGAAGACAAACTGGAACGCGTATGGAAAGACGGGGAAGTATGGAGCAGCTCACAGTGAGGAGGAGAATGTTTAGGGGAGTGGAGAAGTCTCACCTGTCATGTGTTCTTAATTCAGTGCTTGCTGACACAGCTCCTACCTCCAAGTGAAGACATAACAAACACCCATGTTGTTGATGTGCTTTCACTGATTCATGTTAAGTAGCTTTCCATAGCACAGTCTTTGTACTGCAGGGAAGACAAGAGTACTCAGGGGGATATGAGGTATCCCAATTTTCTTTCCAGAAAATCCACGAGGAAAAGGAAATTTTCACCATGTCTTTACTTAGAAAAGGACCTATTACTCTTTATGAGTAAAACAGGCATTGAATATATGAGTTTATTTGAACCCTGCATACAGATTCCGCTGTGAAGTTTCAGTAGACTCCCTCTGAGTAAGTAACAGGGAGGGGAAAAGTCTCCAAATAACTGTGATCTGAAATAATTTAATTTCTTGCAACTCTAGTAATATGAAATGGGTATCAAGATGAAAGAACCTATAACTTGGATTTGGCAGTTGAACAAATGTTGAGTGACTTCTCTGATTTCCTGGCAGTGCTTGGATTAAAAGTTGTTGACTGAGCTAGAAAAAAAATTGACCCCATACCATTGATCTTGAGGAAGCAACGGTCACTGTGTGCCAGTTCAGGATCTGGCCATCAGAGTGCAAATTACTCTAGCTTTATGCTTGACATGTCAGTTTTGCTCTTCATCTGCCTGCTATTAAGGTCAGTGGTACTAAACTGTAGGGTCTGTGGCCAGTGCAGTAGCTGCAGCAGTACCACTGTGTAAAATGAGTGTTTATGTGAAACATGCTCATGCTATCAATTAGCTTGGGTTTGCTTCTCTGGCTTTTCTTCATATTGTTACCTCTGTGCAGATTTGATGAGCAGAGCTGTAAACAAACAAACAAACCCACTAAAAAACCTCAACCCAAAACAACAAAAAAGGCATCATTAAAAAATAATAATGAGTTAGCAAAAGGAAGGCATTTTCCTAGGTCTGGGCTTCAGTGTTCCCCAGAAATTCCTAGTGATGTAAAAAAAGGGTTATGATTTTAAATAAGCAAAACTGATTTTTGGCAGGTAGGTATCTGCTCAGCAGTGTTTTGTGAGTTGTCTAAATTTGCTATCCTATTTCACACAATATCAAGGGCCCTGTATGAGTAGCACGTGGTGAACATGCCATATATATCCTAAAGATCTTATGATCAACAGTTGGATAAACTCCTCTTTTAGTTTTTGCTTCTATTCATCTTCATTATGGAAAATAAAGGGCCAACTTCAACTGTCACTCTAAACCTTTTATGCACCTGATGATGTCTGTCCCAGCTTCTTGAGCTGTGACTCCTCAGTAATTTGGTGGAGGTATTTACACCTGCTTGTCAAGGTGTCTGATGAGAGACACAATGTGCAATCAGGCAGAAGTGAGATAGTGCTGTGAAACTGTGTGTCAGCTGCTTTCCCCAGCTAATTTTTGGATCACGTTTGCAGAGACTGGATAGTTCTGTGCAAGTTTTGGGGAGGGGAGAAAAAAAGAAAAAAAAAAGGGGGAAAAAAAGAGAAGGAAATTAAACTGGATGGTAATTTTTTCTGAAAATAAATTTGAAATGTTTTCTTCCAGTTAGTAAGATGCATATGTGTGACTGCAGTTTGTGGTGTCTCAGCTCTGTTAATAATGGGGACCCCCAGCCAGTAAATACAATTAAAGTTTCTACAAAGGTTTGTATAAGATGGTCTAATTTTGATCTCCTTTACTCCTGATTTTAGGCTGCTTACATTCCATGGATTTGGTGATTTACTCTGGGGTAAATAGCTGAATTAATTCCAGCTGTCTGTGATACACTGGGATGTAATGTCTGAATGAGAGATTTCGGTTACTGAAACTATACTTTGTACATGACTTATGATGGACATTGTACCTCACATCCTGTGACTGGGAAGGGTGCAGGATCCATTTTCATGCGAAGTGTGTGACTTTTACCAAATTATTACAGGTAGATTTATGGTAGAGACAAGAGACTGAAAGGAAACACTATGTCAGAAATGAATTAGAAGTCAAGAAGGAAAAAGAAATGTAAAACACTTGGGCAGCCTGTATCTTTTTAATATTTTAAATATAAAAATCATATTTCACTTTGCTCAGGGCCTTGGTCTAGGGAAAGTACTTAAACCAATTCTTAAATTTAACATGGGCACGTAGGTACTTGGAGAATAACTTTTTCTCTAGTGCTTTAAGATTTTAGGGGAATGGTGCCAGCAGTATGCTTTTATTATCACCTGCAAACAGCAGTTATTAAGGAATAATTCATATTTCTTCCACCTCTAGTATTATTTATACATGTGTAAAGTTCACCGGATAGAAGTTTCATTTTGTAGGGTAATTGCATGGCGTGTACTGCTGCCAAGAATAGATGAGCATAGTATCTGCTCAAATTAAAACTTTGTTGGAGGTGCTTGTATGTGTTGATGAGAACTAGGCAGGCTGAGTTTTGTTGGTTTGGATAATTGTGAAAAATTAAATTTCAGCTGATATGAGATGGAGCACATCTTCCTAGCTTGACATAAGGAGCTAAAGGAGCCAGTTCGGCAGAGTTGAAACCACTTGTATTTTATATACATATCTTTTTGTGAAAACATTACCCAAAATGCAAACAAATTCTGAAGATCTTTTAGTGAAGAAGACTACCAAGGGAAAATCAGCTCCTCTGCAGTAAGTTTACAGTGGTCCTTTTGCTAATGGAAATCATATGCCTCAAGACCAAGACCAGGGAAAGGAATTTCATCTCTTATGTTCTAGTTCATTTTATTTATGACCTCTGTTACAGATATCCAGGCCCTTTTTCCTAATGTAGTATGTGCCTGCAATTGCATACCAATGACATCTACTTGCCATATTTGTGACAAATTGCAATCAGTGGAAATCAAGAATTCATTCCCTGATTATTACTAGGAACATCCATAAAGTAAACATTGTCAATATGGAGAACATATTTATGTTTGCACTATATGTTCTGGGATTTTAGGATCTGAGCAGGTCTTTTCCTCCCCAAAGTCCCTCTTAAGCCATCCCAGATCAGTGCCACTGGGGAGGAGGTGTGGGTAGCCTAGAGCTACATTAGTGCTGACCTGCTGGCCAGGATGCATCAGCTACTGGTTTCCAGTTGTCAGAAAGAGTGAATGATGTCTGAATTGTGACTGAATGGAAACATTAAGCTGAGTCTTTCCCTCCTGCACAGGTGTTGCATTTTATGAAATGTGTAGGAATGCAATATTTCCTGAGACATCACCTCCTCTTTTGGATTTAGTGAAACTGGGCCGGGGTTAATGTATAGGTGGGGAATTGAGAAAAGATTTAATAGATGGGCAAAGCGAGCTCTTTCTTTTCTCAAAGCAAATGCGCAGATTATTTTTTTGCTTTTGTTTTTTACCAAACTGTGTTGTGCTAAGAAAGTAGTGACAATAGCAGTGCTAAAAAGGTATCACTCCTGTTTCTTTACTGTAAATTATTGTCTTGACTTAACTCAGAGCATAATGTGCTTGAATGACTGCACCTCCCACGCTGTGCTGCTCTCAGTGGAAACAGGCTTGCAAGGAGATGTGGTGCTTTCCCAGTTTCATTTTATCTTCTAAGTACAAGCCTTTTTTAAATCTAAGATCTGTTGTAGACTGTTTTTTATGAAGGATCATAAGAAGTTAGGGTTTGCAGAGGCCAATTAGTTCTGCTCCATCTCTCTGCCAGCGCAGAGTGGTAGTATACAATGTAATTTCTAGTGCTTTGTCTAGCTAATTTTTAACGTGGGCATGTAGCATTTTCACAGTTCAACAAAAGTGTTTTCCCCCTGATGTTCAGCCTAAAATGTTCCCTTTCTCGCTTTCATCCCATGACCCCTTGTTGTATTGCCATGTACCACACTCGGCAACTTGATTTGCTTTTTGGTGTTCACAGCATGTAGGTACGTGTGCAAGGTTGTTGTATTTTTTGGTTGTATAGTGTTTCTTTTTAGAAGAGGGAAGTCAGAAATACACCCCATTGAACCCTCGCTATGTGCCATGCAATCAGTTACCCTGCTTGGAGGAGCACTGGTGACAGACTTTGAAGGCTTAACAAGTCACTTTGTTGCAATGAGCAGCTTTTTTCATGTATTATTCCATGTTCTCCTCACCCCTGTGCTCACAGTAGGAGCCAGCCTTTTTGTAGGCTCTCCTTATTTGAATTCTTTCTCTTTTAGCTACCCAGCTCCATAATAAACTGTAACAAGGCAAAGATGTACTCCTAGTAAATCGCTTCTTTTGGCGGAGAAGGAAAGTTTGTGCTTTCTTTTACAATCCTTTTTTACATATTCCAAATTAATTTGTTTCCACAGCTTCACTCCTTTGTATGTGTGGTTTTTTGTTTTCTTTTTAAATGAAGCCATTGTCTGTTACCCTGGAGAACTGCTGTCCCATACACACTGTGCTGAAGATATCTGCTCAGCCTTGCATAACCTGCCTTCTTTTACCAACGTCATTGCCTCTGCCTAGCGTTAAAAGGATAGGCCCAGAACTAATGTGGCCAAAAAAGCAGCCTCCAAATTCCTGTGAGACTTAGAGACTTAGAAGTTGTGGAGTTTTTTTTTTGTTGTTGTTTTTTTTTTTTTTGTAATTCTTTTCAACATAGCTGGGTGGAAACAATGTGTTATTTCAAATAGATATTTTAAATAAATGCAAGCAACAAATAGAAATTCTACCTTTAACACTGTTGGCCTGCTGCACTGTCTATTTGAAGATGACAACAAAGACAAGTAAAATTGGTTGTTTGACAGAAGATATCTATAGAAAGGAGACAAACCATGCTCATAAGACTACCTTCCCTCATGTTTGCAAAATGCATTGTCCTAAGCTTTACCATCTAATAATACTGCTTATTAGGAAGGAGCCTCCTGTTATAATTTTACTGCCTTTTCTGTGGTCTGGAAATGGATCAAGCAACACTGGTTTAATGTGTACTTGTCTTGAATAAGGAAGCTGAGTCAGGGACCTCTGATGTAAACCCAAGGCCAGTAATAGGTGGCAAAAGAGCCTGCAGGCTAACCTTTAAAGAGTGGACCCACTCATAGAGAGTGGGTCTGATGGAGGGCAACAAAGGTGATGAGGGGACTGGAATCTCTCTCTTATGAGGAAAGACTAAGGAAGCTGGTCCTGTTCAGCCTCAAGAAGAGGTGACTGAGAGTACCCTTTATCAGTGTCTATCAGTACCTGAAGGGAGGGTGCCCAGAGGACAGACCCAGGCTCTTCTCACTGGTGCCCAGCAATAGAACAAGAGGCAATGGCAGCAACTGATGGACAGGAAATTCCCCCTGAATATAAGGAAGAACATTTTTACTCTTCAAGTGACAGTGCACTGGAGCAAATTGCTCAGAGAGGTTGTGGAGTCTCCCTCACTGGGGATATTCAAGATTCATCTGGATGCAGTCCTGTGCCATGTGCTCTGGGATGATACTGTTTGAGCAGTGAGGTTGGACCAGATGACCAAATGTGATCCTTTCCAACCTGACCCTTTCTGTGAAAGGAAAAGAAGTTTCTAGCAGGAGTTGAATGATCAGCATGGCTTAGAAAGATATCTCCAAAACCTTCTTCAGATGTGCAGTTCAAAGATAAAATACAGTAATGTCAATTCTGGTCTTCATTTTGTGGTAACAGACGTAGGTGTTTCATCTGTTCTTGCTTCTAAGGTTTCAAAACATTAATATCTTGCTACTGAATGAGTAAATTAAGTCACTAAGTTATTGCCCCTTGCAAAATGCTGGGAATTTTAATGCAGACTTATTTGTCCCTTATTAGGATGGAACTGAGGATCATGAGCTGTCTTAAATAAAAGATCATCTGTCCCAATGCATGTTGCTCATCATTTACCTAAAATCCTTGGATTTGACTGAGGAAAATAGATCTGGTTGCATTGCTTGATATTTAAGATAACCAGTCTGTTGCTTTTCAGAGGTGGGGTGTAAATTGGTTTTAAAGTTTTATCTAAGGCATCAATGAATGTCACTTTTAGAAGTGACTATCATTTTTCCAGATGAGTTACACTATAAAATGATGGATGTACGAGACACCAGGGAACATGCTTGCAGTTGTTTTGGTTTGTTATCCAGAAGAGGACCAGAAGGGGCACTCCTGGCCATCTATCCAGGCTCCCAGTGCAATGTTCAACATTAAATCAAAGGAAAGGTGTTAAAGTCTTTCAAAATGAAGCAGGCATTTAACAAAGAGTGAGTGAATCTCTTGGTGAGTTTGTAAGGAAGTTAAATCCCAACCTGGTGGCTGCATTGTACACTGCTTAGGATGATGGACAGATAAATGCCCTCAGCTGATGGAGCACTTATGAATTTCACCAGGTCCTCAGAGCACTTCCCTCTGCTGATTAGCATTATTTCTGCCTTGTCCAGGTTGAGCAGCAGCCAGCTGGCCTTCTTCCAGAAACCAATTTCTGCCAGACATTGTTTGAGGTTGCCAGCAGCTGTGTCTGGGTCAAGAGGGAAGGAGATGGAGAGCTGGGTGTCATCAGTGCACTGATGGCAGTGCAGCATGTACCACTTTGCAGATGCCCTGCAGCGGCTGATGAACCAGGGAGGTGGATGGAAGCGAACCCAGCAGGAAAATCTGAGGATGCGCAGCCGCCCAGCAAAAGATTTGAAAGAGCATAGCATTTCATTTGGAGGTGTGGGGGAATGTCTGAGATTTCTTTCTGTGGATTTTTTGGTGCTCATTGGCGTATAAATCTCATAGTGAACAGGTTGTTCTGGGCAGTATTTTTACTGAGCCAGTGTAAGTCCCTGCAGCCTGGTTTGTGAGCGACACTGGTGCTAGTGAGGCAGCAGAATTCAAAGGATGATGACCTGCTTTCTCTTTTTTGTCAGCCTTTTTCAAGCATTTTGCCACCATATGTCACTTGTAGTTTCAGACCATTATGTTTACTAACTAAAGAGATTTAGGTGTGCAAATGTGTGATTTCACACTTAATGTTCAGCCTGTTATGAATGCACTTTATCATGTGGTACTGTGAGTTTGTATTTCTCTTGTAGGAGTTTGGGCTCCTTGTATCATAAGGCATTACTTGTGGGCTGTTTTAGCTATTACCTCTATCCAGTTGTGCCTGAGAAAGGCTAAAGAGTTAAGTGAACACTTTGGAAATATACCTGGGGTGACTCAGGATGTTCAGTAAGCTGCAACTGAGCAGGTGACCTTGAAGCACAGGACATCTCAAGAGGTGTCCAGAAGAGAGGGTGGAAGTGGGAGAAGCAGTGGTTTGTGCTGGGAATAACACCTTTACTCGAGGTTTTGCTTAAAATGAATATTTTGAGCATAAGGCTGTGTCTTATGAGTGGATTAGTATTGTGCAAAATCTGTGAATTCAGCTCAAACTGCTCCTTTAATGCAATGTCTTTAGGACATGAATTAATTATGATAATGATGTGATTGGTAAAGAGAAATTCAGGGAGTTTATCTCCAGAGTGAGTTGCTAAGAAGAAGTAGCATTATGAGTTTAGCAATTTCTCAAGTTGAACACTGGTAGCATAAAATTTCCATATATTTAGAACAACTTGCATACCAGCAAACTATTGCTAATGGTCACAAGTGCTGATTTGACCTGTAGGAGAAGTCCACTGACATTGGACAGCTGCCTGTGCTTCTCACTAAAGTAAAATATTGCCTAAGAGACAAACAGGATTTTAAGGAAATGATATGGAATAAAATACCAAAGAGAAAATCTTTAAGTAGCTGGACTGTAAACAAACACTTGAAAACAAGATATGTGCTGAACTTAAGTGTTTTTTTTTGTTAACGAGACACAAGCCACCAAAACACCATCAGTGACAGCTTGTGGATGGGAGGTTTTTCAAATACTGCTTTGGAAAGATGGAATCTTTAAACATGTATGTACATTTTTTTTTTAATGCAGTACAGGACAGTGTTATGATATTGGAGGTTTGGGCTAGCTGTAGATATTCCAACTTTGAGTTTCCACCTGACTGGGGTTTTCCTAGAGGGTTTTATGCCTTCTCAGTTTTCTGTGGAACACCTTATGTTTTAGAACAAAAATTGGACAGCAAATCACTTCAGTTGAACCATTCATTTTAAACTGGCTGGGGGATTATCAAAACTACTTGATGTTGTTTCTAATTATCTGGATTTAGTAATATGCAAGCTACTAATGTGGGTTTTCAAAATAATTTGTGAAAAGTGTGGTTGTGGTTTACCACACTGTCAAACAAATGAAATTTTTTCTCAAGATTTTCCTTAAACAAACAAACTCTGGAAATCATTCCTACACCTGAGACTGTAGAGGAATTTCCTGTATTATATAAAAGGTTGGACTAAATGTTTGTAATCTTGTTCTCTCTCATTGAAACTTTCAGAGGATTTTTGCTATTTAAATTTGAGGCTGCAAGCATTTCAGTTTAAGTGGTAAAACCTGGGTAAACGTCTAACTCCTGGAATGTGTCTTTACATTTGGTTGAGTATACAGAAAGATTCTGCAGTAATCCACCGCCTAGAGATGGTGTGGGTGTATGCTTGTGTTCACTTGTGCTTTAAACAGCAACATGAAGAAGAGGTTTATGTAGATTTTAGACTGCTATTTTACATTGAATGCTACGTCAAAACACCTATGGTAGCATTTAAAGAATCAGTCCAACTGGTCCCCTGTTAGCTATCAGTATGGGAAAAAAAAATTCTCTTTTTTCTTTTCCTTTTTCTGCTTTAGCAAGCAAATCAATTCTTGTCTTGTGCTGTGGGCTCATCAGGTCTGTATCAACAGCCAAATCCAGGGGTACAATGTTCACCCAGTTTCCACTGAGAGTAGCTGGGCACCAAGTCCTCAGCATCACTCCAGATCTGAGATTTGGTGCATATAGTAAAAAATAGCTTGTTATATTTTTAAGCAGTAGGCAAACTGAATACCACACCTGGGCAAATGCAGAGTCCTTGTTGGCTAATAGGGCATCTGCAATGAGGTTATGATTTTCTCCTGCGTTCGTACTGTTGGGTTTTACAGCAGCTTAATTCCTCCTTTATTCCATGAGTTAATTACCAGTGGTTTACTGTAAGTGCTCAGTCTTTGACAGTTAAGTTGTGTGGCTGCATGGGGCCTGATCAGGCAAATTGCACAGCATTTCTTCTGAGGGGAATATTTCTGTTGTTAGCTAGCAAGATGGCTGATGGGATCATCAGACTTTGGGGGGCTTGGAGAAGGGGATGGGAGATACAGCCTTATGATCATTTTGTACAATTGCAGAAGTCACTCATCTGGCAGGATTTTGGGCCTAATTTGCCACCTATCTGGCAGATTTAATCAATTTTCCTAGATTATTCTCTTTCTGTTTCTTTGGTCAGTTGGAAATACAAGAGTCTTTGTTTCTTATGAATGATGTTTCTAGTTTGAAGGGTGAGCGTGCCTTTTTGTGTTTTATGTTTACTGCTGCTTAAATTAGTAGGGAAGAAAGCTTACTGTTGAGAAAATTTTCTTTTAAAGTCACGGACATCTACTGCTATTGGTAAACTTGCCAGGGAGCTGATGTGACCAGCTTGCTTGTTCACTCTGTAAAAATGCAGTTTGAGAGGTTTTCAGCTTTTCTTCCTGGGCCCCATGGGCTTTTCATTATCAAAAAAGTTTTCTGTGAGCTTTCCTGGGTAGACACAGGCTGAAAAATAAGACTTCTCTTAAGCTTTATAAATAGGGCCTCTTTTTAGCTGTAGAAGGATGCAAGCACCTCCCTCCTAAATGTCTGTCTTGGGAAAATGATCATATCTATGTATGAAATATGCTACATTAAAAAAAAAAATAAATCATGGCATTAATTCAAGGTGGTAGTCTTTTGCTGTTGAATACTTTACCATTAATAATGATAGTAATTTGCTCTGTTAGATTTCATTGTAATTTACATAGTGACCCATCAACCATATATAAAAAGCCATGGTTTCCTATGCTAGCTAGGATGAGGCATCATTTTTGTTCTTTTGAAGCTGACAGGAGCTGTGAGAAGTCATGTGTTTTCCTACTAGTAGCACCACTGCTGCTGTAGAGGGGAAAGCCAGTCTGATCAAAAGGAAGTAACCTTGATATTCATGAAAAGCTAGGGGAAATTCATGCTATCAACTATGTAGGCAAGTCCTCCCTCTTCCAGTTCCCCCCTGAGGCAGGATAGAACCACAAGACAAGGGAAGAGCATCAGGACCAAGACTTGGCTTTGCCTGCCCTGGGAGAAGTCAGAGCAGCTTCTGTCTCCACATTTCTTTTGGGGAAGGCAGGCCTCCTTTACCTTTGGAAAATGTGATCTTTGTTTAACATTAATTTTGAAGATGTTGCCCAGATGTGGGTGCTTGGGGTCATTGGAAGGAAACAAGTGGCTGTGTTGCAGTGAGCTGCAGTTATCAAAACCAGCAATGTTAGTCCTTAGCCCACAAGAGGAGTGTTATCTCATGTATTATTAGATTGTATGATATGGTGACAGTACTGGGAAAAGTCTGGTGTGAGAAACAAAATTTGGTACATGATGCAATGGGAAGGAGCCTCACTAGCATTGTTAACTCTTCAGGGCAAGAGCTCCTCTGCCAGAGACTGATGACCCCACCATAATTTAGACAATCATAAACACTGCAGCTTTTACCATTTTGGAAGGTGAATCATTCATCTTTATAAATCTGAAAATCTTGTCCTGAGTGTTTTTCCTCTGCTTGTGCTTAAGGAAATGTTACAGGTCCTTGTTCAGCATTACAGAAAGGCTGGGGTTGGAGGGGACCTCTAGAGATCATCTGGTTCAACACCCCTGCTGCAGCAGGGTCAGCTAGAGCAGGTTACACAGGAACATCTCCAGAGGAAGAGACTGCACAACCTCTCTGGGAAGCCTGTTCCAGTGCTGTGTTCTCCTCAAAGACATTTTTCCTCATATTGAGATAAGTTCTCATGTTTTACTTTGTGCACATTGCCCCTTGTCCTGTCACTGCTCACCACTGGAGAGAGTCTGGCCCCATCCTCTTCCACATGTGTCTTTATGATATTCGTGTTTTCTTCAGGCTTCTTGTGGAAGTATGTGATACCGAAACCACTTTCCATAGTATTTCTTTCCTACATTCATTTGACTTCAAAGATCGTTCTGTTTCTTAATTAAGTAGTCAATATTTGAGAACTATATTTTATTTCTTGCTTGATCACATGCAGAGGAGAAAATCCTTTAGCCATGCTGATTCCATATGTAAACAAGACATTAATACCAGTATCAAGACTGAGAATTTATGCTTCTCTTATTTATAGAAAAAATGTGGTTAAGATCCTACAGTCCTGCAGGTAGTGACTGTGAGTCTGGAAGGCTACTGGTTTGTCAGTCACAGAAGACAAGGTTTCTTTTTGACAGGAAGAATAATTTTAAAAAGCCTGTAGCCACTAGCCTCTAACTAGGCTGTCTGAGGTGCCTATTTGCAGATAAACTGTGGCTATGGAGATGAGATTTGTGTCCTTTTGTGTGATAGTCCCTGCATAAACCCTCAGAGATACAGGAAATAAGAGCACACATGGTGTTTTTTTCCAAGTTCTGTCTAGCATTCCAAGCTTTGCTCTCTCCCTTCTCCTTTCTTGTGGAGGCAGTGCCTTTTCTTTCTTCCAGCTTTCTAACAACATTTCTGTTGCAAATCAATATTATTGATAGCTCTCTCCTGAGCCTAGCTGCACTGAAAAAAAGCTTCTGTAGAAAGCTTTGGGTTTGTCCTTTGCACCGATTCCAATACTTGGCTGCACAGGCGCTTCGGCTGTCCTGTTTTGTCACTGAGAGGCACAATATGCTTAATATGCTGATCACTGTCAAATATCAGGCAAAAAAATAAATCCCATTAGTTAATAGGAAGTAAAAAAAAAAACAACCAAACAAAAAAAATGTCCAAAGGGATGCTACTGTTCTTGTGAACTCCTGGTGAGTTTTTGATCCCTGCTTGTATAGCCTTTTAGCCTGGTGTCATCCCAGCTTGGAGGTGGGGTCAGGTGCTGTCCATCAGCTGTTACTGTATTTCACACTCAGAACCTACAGCTTGGGTAACCAGTGTCTCAGAGGAGTACAGGAACTCAAGAATAATTCTTTTCACAACCTGCTGAGAATAGGAGACAAGGTAGGGAAAGCAGTGTGTGGAAAATTAAAGGCCATGTTAGGGAAAGAAAGCAACCTGATCAGAGTGCAGGGCTTGCATTGCATACCTACAGTCTGCAATGTATTTCTTTGGCTTTTGTAATCCTCTGAAGCAACATCCAAAATGGAAAGAGAGGGCAAGGGTCAATGGCTTTAAACTGACAGGTAGGTTTAGATGAGCTATTAGGAAGAAATTCTCTACTATGAGGGCGACAAGACACTGGAACAGACTTCTCAGAGAAACTGTGGATGCCCCATCCCCTGGCAGTGTTCAAGGCCAGATTAGATGGGGCTTTAAGCAACCAGGTCTAATGGAAGGTGTCCCTACCCATGGCAGTGAAGTTGGAACCAGCTGATATTTATGGTCTCTTCCAACCCAAACTATTCTGTGATTCTATGAACCGTGTATGAAAATGCTGCAAGTATCACCCAGAGAGGGGTAAAGGAATGAAGTGCTATGCTGGGGGTGAGATTTAGTAGGAATTTCCCAGCACGAGTATCAGGCTGTCAGATATGTGTCCTGTGCAATATTTGTGTATCCTATAATATGATGTACTTGCCTGGAATGAGCTAGAGTGTTGTGTCACTGGTGTGTAATGGTGGTGTTGGAGACCCTACCCTAAGCGTGCCCGGCTGAAAGAGACCTGGGTGTTGGGGACTGTATTCTTTGTCACCTATAAATTGCTTAGCTAGTTATTGAGGGGAAGAAGCAGGGTTGTAGGGAAAAGAGGAAAGCCTGTTGCCTTTCCTTCTATTAAATAGTGTTACTTGTTTAATGGATGGGTAACAGGAAAGAGTGTAAGGGGACGCCATTGTTAATGTGATCTCCTGCAGTTTTTATTATACTTGCACCCGCTATAGTGAGGGTTGAGCAGCTGTTTCCATTATGAACTCCTATTCCAGGGGTTTATAACTTGGTTGTAAAAATTTGCTTCAGGCTAAACTATAACTTACTGGATCTTAGCCTGGGAGAATTTTCTTAAACAAAACTTCAAAAGAAGAACTCCATCTAGTCATTGTACTGCGTGCTTGCACAGAAGCCAAATTTTACTGAAAAGCCTTGAGATGTGTTTGTAAAACTATAAGTTGATTACATTTCCCTGTGTCATAGTTTTTTTTTTTTTTAAGAAAACATTTGAACTGCTTTGTATACTATGGCTGAAGAATGAAAGTGACCAAGGGATGAATGCTGTGGTGACTCAGCTGATGTCTGTTCGGTCTGGTAGTTGGTGGGTTATGAAAGTTTTCCTTAGAATAGAGAGCAATGTGTTATTGCCATAGGATGAAAGAATGCTGGATTTGCTTTTACTCATAGGATTTGTGAAGGTTTAGTCTCTATGTGTATTGAACTGTGCCTACATAATGCTAACACTTTGGAGCATACTGTTTCTGCAAAGGTGTCTTATAATATATGCTTAGCCATATGTGTGCTTAATACCCTAGGCTTGTAATTTCTTTGAGAGAGATTTCAGAATGCCATCACTGGTCTGCCAAAGTCATGTTCAATGGCCTTTAACTACTTTTGAATAATGTCTTATTGAGGCATTCTTTTAAAAGATACAGTCACACTTAATAAAGATGTATTTTATCAGTAAAAGTGACTGTCTCTTGGCCCTTGCAATTTGTTTCTGTGGCAGTCAATTCGCATTAAAAATTGGTGGATTTTGGTTAAAAACTTAGTAGATGTTGCAGTAAGATTATAAAAACTAATTCTTAATACATTAATTCCTTTGGCTTGCTAAATTGCAGATCTAAGATATCAAGAAAATGTGATATTCCACCCTCCTGGGTGCCATCATCATCTGTTGTCAGATTTGCAAAATTCTTTAGACAGATTAAACTGAAAAACATCTTTCCTCAGTTTCCACTGGCAGGAGCAAGTTGTTTAGGCAGATGATTCAAAATATCTGGAGACATAACTGGGTATTTCCTTTACCTACTTCATCCTTAGGTGACCTAAGGAAACCTTGTGGTTTCCTCTGGGGCTCAGCGTTGGGTATATGGCAATGCTGTATTGGAAGATAGGATTGGACTGAAGTTAGGTTTGGTACTTGATAACAGCAGTATTAACTAAGGTTTGCTCCTGTAGCACTTTTGGATCTGAAAAGCTGAATTTTAAACACGATGCATTGCTCTTCAAGTTTTGGATGTTATTCAGAGTTAAAACTGCCCAAGTAAGTGAGATGAAAATAGTTAAGGAAGTAACAAGAATCCATGTTTCTGTTTGAGCAGCCTTTTAAATAATATCTCTGCACTACTGAAAGCCATCTATTCTATTCTTATTTATCACAAAGAGTGAAATGACTCCATCCTTTGTTAAGAGCAGATGATGTTCTACTCCTGTCTTGTCCTCTTATCTATTCAGCAAGGAGACAGACAGTGGGAAAGAGTACCTGTAGATATTGGTGTTTTACAGTGCCCTGATGTCTTCCTGTGCTGCTCCTGGTATGGCAGTGAATGTCACCGGCTTTGTCACAAGCCTCTGGAACTGCATCATGTTTCTGACTATAGCATGAGGGATGTTAATTCATTGTATCACTGTCATTAAAAAATATACATAAAGAAATAAGAATTCAAAGTATGATTATAACCTGATTACACACCTGCACAGAAATATCATGCAAAATAAATCTGCCAAAGCACAGGATTTCTTTATCCCAAAGGACAAAGGTATAAGAAAAGTGCAGTGAATAATACTGCTTACAAGAAAAATTAAGTTATATCTTAGTTCTCCTATTCAGAATCTACTTAGAAGGATGCAGTCTCAAAATCTGGAGCCTGTTGATGAAGACAAGATGGCATCTTCCTCTCTGGCACTGGGGAGAGTGGCATGTGAATCTGACTGCTCTCCCACAACTGCAACAGCAGCTGCACAGGGTAAAGACAGTTTCACACAGGTAGAGCTGTATAATCTTTCTAGGTCTAAATAAACAAATTATTCTCTTGGAAATGAATAAATGAGCAGACCAACACAGGGGTCTGGTATTGAGAACTCCCACTGAGGTGCTACTCCATTTATCAGCAGCTGCAGTTTCTCTGTTTAGACCTGTAGTACAGGTATAACAAAGTGCAACATTGCAATGAATGTTGAAAAATCATATTTCCTCTAGTTTAAAAAAAAGAAAAAACAGCAGGAAAAGGCCCCATTTTTCTTTGGGGATAACAGTAAGCAGACAGCCTCTGAATTAGTGTGTGGTTCTATGTATAATAATATAGACAGACTGTACAGCAAAATCTGTTGAAGAAATTTTCTCTCAAAAAAGTCAGGGCTTTTAAAATATAACTATGTAGACTAAATGTTAGGGGTCACCAGTGGATGACCCTTCCCTGTCCCATGAAGTACAAGACTAAAATCAGCCAAGAGTGGTTGCAGTCACATGGCAAATAGCAATCTTCCCTGTGATGACAAGGGATTTCAAGGTGTGCACGAGAGGATGTCCTATCCCATGGCCTACAGTCTGCATATGTCTGATGGCATTTTTGTTGACAATAAGTCATGGCTGAATTAATCACTGTGCCAGACAAGGACAAAAAAAGAGTTTGTCAGTGTTTTCAGTTCAGGTCTTGTAGATGAAAAGCCCTGGGATCTTATTTGAAAGAATCAAAAAGGAACAAATAAGATAAGAAGAAGTAGCAGATAAGGGCGGACAGCAAGGGCTGATGCAGTTTTCAACCATCTCAGGGATTTTGAATGCTCCTGGAATACCTGATCAGGGAAGTTATACTTTCCAACATGTTAGTACTTCCCACACCTACTCTGACCAGAGACACACAAGGCTGCTACACCAGTATCATCTAACACTGCCTTGCTTTCCCCTGGACACAGGCTCCCAAAGGCTATCATTCTATTCACGATGCCTCTCAATGGTGCTTTATGTGACACGTTCCAGTGTGTTTTGCCTCAGACTTTAGGCCTCTGCTCCTCTTGATTTTTTTCCTCCTGTCCCCAGTCATTTTCATTCTCTCTTCCAGCCAGAATACCACCTCCACGGTATCTGTCTTGGAATTCATCTGTTGCTCAAAACAGCCCCTTCTCTTATCTCTATCATCTTGCTCTTTCTCAGGTCCCTACCAAAGGAATCTTCCACCCAGAATCCTGGTCCCCACTTCACACACTCCCATTTTCACTGCCTCTTGGATACCCTTTCTCCTCTTGCACTAGATTTCTTTCTACCTCCATTGTTCTGTCATGCTCCACTGTAGCTTCCACTGTCCTTCCCACAGTGCCTGCCTTTCAATTGTTTTCAACAAGGAGGCATTGAGCTTTTATCTGCTCCATCACTAGAAAAGCACTGTTCTTTGTAAGGTCAAAAATCTAATGGGTTTCTTACATTATCTAAATCTGTGTTACCCACTCTGGTTAATTCCAGGAACAAATACTTCTCATAAAAGCCATCAAGCCAATGTGCAGGCAGAATGATAGTGTTTTAACTCTAGATGTAGTATTTCATGTTTAGATGATCATTTTTACTGCTCAGGTAGGGTACTGTAGAAGTGAACTCAACCCAGTTAATGACCATAAATAATAATGACGGCATAATTCTTTTGTCTTGTCCTTTACACACACTAATCTGCTCTGACAGCCAGCTTTGCTCTTTTATTAACTCTCCGTCAGCTGTAATCAGTGACGGTGAAGTCAGGCAGCAAAATTTACATGTGCCAAGTCTCACAGTTCTTTTTTTTTTTTTTCCCTGAATTATTTCAGTCTTCAGTTTTGTGTACCTTTGGGATGGTGCTGAGGAGAAAGCATGGGTGAGAGAGGGCGCAAATGTGCTTTTTGACATGTTGGCTTATCGCACTGAACAGCACTGCAGGACAGCGCTGTCTTTGGTAACTCCTGCCCACCTCCCTCCTGCCTATTTTCAAGGAGAATAAATATGATCAGGAATTGAAAGTATAAGGCACATCCTTGGTTAATTTTTTTTTATTTTTGAAAACTCAGAATCTAGTGTTTGCTTGGGGAGAGGAGGAAGAGCTTAATGGATCATTTTCTAACCCTTGTGACAATGCCTAAGCCCATTTTGATGTATGATTTATGCCAGTTACTAATAGATTACCCGGAAGTTGATGATTAAAGTAGAAGTTTCTTTGGAGAAGGGTGAAATAACTGAGGTCAAGACCTCCAAGTGACCTCGAATGTAACTATTACCCTTCTAGGTTAGTTGCAATTGGAGATCAAAGTGTTGGTACAGGAAACATATTTGGTCCTGAGGTTGTCAGTTGGGGTCTGCTGTTTGGCAATGAGGTAGATGTGGTGGTGGGAAGAAAAATAAATGTTTCTCCTTTGCTTGCAGATGAAGACAGGATAAAACTCTCAAACTGCATTTCAAGGTGTGGTATTTAGATTATTCTTCATAAAGAATTCTGCATCTCAAGTAGAGTAAACCACCACTTCATAAACAAGTAGGGAAACAATTCAGGCCAGTGGGTGCAACTTTTAGTGTGGTGACAAACTTCTTTTTCTTTCTCATTTACAAAGCGGAGGAACTTTGCTTTATCTCTAGGGACCCCATTGTTATAGTTTCTGTGG
The DNA here is from genome assembly GCF_963662255.1 of Cinclus cinclus. Classification (NCBI taxonomy): domain Eukaryota; kingdom Metazoa; phylum Chordata; class Aves; order Passeriformes; family Cinclidae; genus Cinclus; species Cinclus cinclus. Next base: position 65,836,008 of record NC_085046.1, read on the forward strand.
AAACATATTGCATGGGGGCAAAAGGGGCAGGAGCCTCAGTACTTGTTTCAGCGCACAGAGCATTTTAGAGTTTGTCTTAAAGGGGTGTACATATTCATCGTGTGTTAATACAGGAGCTGGGATGCTTTGCTGGGAGTCGGAGGTGAAAAACTAGAAAAGCTTCTTTCTGACTGGCCATTCATGATGAGTCACTGGTATCTTCTAGTCATTTTTTCACCTAGACTTTTGAAAGCCTTGAGGTAAGAATGATAGATACTCCTTGTTACTCTTAATGTGCCTCATTTGCACTTCGTGCTCAGTTTTTTTAAGGAAAAGATCTCTGATCTGAATTCCTCTTTCCAAATCCACAGAAAATCGGCAAGTACCTCACTAGTATTAATAGAACCACTGCTTTGCACCTCTCTGAGCAAGCAGAAAAGCTGAGCTCCTGTTTCCTGCTGTGAAAAAGCATCAGTAATTTCAAGTGTCAGGAAAGTTTCACACTATTTTTCATAGCTGTGCCTTTCATAAGGCCTCCTGTTTTCCTGGTGCTGCTGTCACTCCATCTTTAAGTGTGCTTGCACGGGGGCAAGGGGATGCAAGTCAGGAAGAGCTGTGTTGGCAGTGCAAGGTCTCTCTCCTGCTTGTCCCACCTTATTTTTATTGGCCCTGTGGAGGCGGAGGAAAAGCTGTCATGCCAGAGCACCAAAGCAGAACTGTGCAGTAGTCTTGTTTATAATGGAATTACTTCCCAGAACAAAACGCACCCTTTCAATCGTGGCACGAATGTGCTGCCTGGGTTTTACCGAGGTGCTGCTGAACGGTGTTGCTGTGTTTGGGTGATACAGAGGTGAGCTCTGCACCACTCTCAGTAGATGTGGATGTCTGAAGACTGTGGGTGTTTGTGCCTGCAGACACGGGCTCTTCTGCACATAGGGAGCCCCAAGTGCTTTGTCTCCTAGCCGAGCCTAGATCCTTTGGAGACTTTTTTTGGTTTACACAGGGCTTTAACACCACCTTGGCTGAAGAGCATGCTGTAAAGATGCTGTCCTAATAGTGAGAACATGGGTGGTATTTCAGGAACAAGTTTGAAGATCTGCTTTATAATGTAATGTTTGTTTTTTGTGGGATTCTTTTTTTTCCCCCTTCCCCTCTTGGTGTGTTTTACTGAGCTGATCAAGCTCTAAAACAACTTTAAATACACAAGGGCTAAAGCTTGCTTGGCAAGAATGGGTGCTTGCAGTAATGCTGGAGTTATCAGAAGGGCTCTGCAGGACTCGAAGGACTGTTGTTGAGCTCCACTGCAAATATGTCATGACAGCAGGTACTACAAAAATAGAAATGAAAACTCATGATAATAGCTCAGACAGCCTTGCTGTGATGTTCTGGTGGTGTATTAGTTCTCTTTGTTTTGATTGAAGTTACCATAAGGGAGCTACTGAAAAGTGACTTTTTGAATAGCAAATACCTCCTAAAGGGATTGACAAAAAGAGTTAAGAAAGCTGCTGCAAGGTTAAAAGGGTCCTATTTCTTTTGTGTGTCACTTAGATGATTTTCCCCATTTTTCAGTCACCAGAGTATCCTAAATTTCTACTGTACATTTCTGGAAAATGTTCCTCTGTTGAGATATGTGTTAATGAAATGTCTCATCCAGAGTCCAGGCAAGGTTTCCTTGATTCCCTTTTGTTTAACAAGTTAATGATAAATAAAATAAAATACACAAATGATTGACCACCCAGTTAAATGTGTTCAGCTTCATTTGAAGTGAACATGACAATTTATATTTAGATGTGCTGATAGAAGCAGTTTCTGCCTTATTGCCAATAGTAGGCAAAGTCTGCATTTATTTTTTTTTTTATAAGATGTTGATAAAAGCTAGGGTTGACATCTTTAGGTGTGGTGCAAGCTGTCTACATTCTGGATCCTTCTTCAGGAGAATTTCCAAATCATTGCTGATGCTTGCCTTCAAACTGTTTTTCAAAGCTTACCTTCAAAACTGCCTTTCATCATCCACAGAGGTCTAACAGAAGAGGAGACTTGTGGCCCTGTATAAAAAGGGAAACAAAAATAAAACATATTTCCAGCAATAAACCCGTATATCTTAACACAACCTACTTTTGTGTAATGTAACATTGATTATGCCAACGTCGTCTCTGACTTATTTATTCCCAGTTAGAAAAACTGCTCAATTTCCTGTGCCATCTAATAATTTCTTTCAGACTTTGTGCGGCTAAAATAGTCAAACTGTGCTGTCCACTGTGGGAACAGCTGTATATTTCAGTACTGCTGTGACAGAGTTTAACAACAATTAGTTGTTCTTTTTCTTTTTGTATTTGTAGTTCCCATTTACAGAATGTTCTTCAGAACTAGTTCAATTCAAGGCTGATTTCCATTTGAGGAAAGCTGGGAATTTGACCTAGCTTTGCAAGTCAAGACATAAAATGAAGTATCAGGAGTGCAATAAAATCATACACCCCACAGAGCTGTTTTTGTACTCTTTTGGGATGGCTTTATTTCAGTCCAGATAGTTACTGCATGATAGTGTTGCAGAGAGGGGAAAGACAAAAAAAAAAATCTCTAGACTGTAAACCAGATGCATTTGTATTGGGTAGCCTGAAGAAACCATAGCCCACGGATCCTATTCGTAAGAAAACTCAGGTTTGAAGACCCCTGTGAACCACTTACTAATGAGCAAATTTTTCTTAGTTGCAAAATAGAACCTGAAATTAGGACAACAGGCTTTCTCCCTCTTCCTTTCACTGTATCCAAGAGGTTTTAAAAGAAGCCCACGGATTAGCTGACCCTCCTCCTTTCCTGCACTATGCTTGGGCATGATGGGGCTAGTACTGGGGGAGGAGGGTGTAATTCCATTGCATCCCACTCCAGCGAGCAAGCTTGTGGAGGAAAAGTCACTGTCTTGCTTATCTCGTCTCTGGGTACTAAGGGTATGGGAGAATTTGCAGTTACACCTGATGGTATCTGAGGGAAGGCGGAGGAATTTGCTCCTTTGCCAGAGCATGTTTTGCAGTTCATTGCACTATTATAAATCACTTTACTCAGCTGTAACTCATGAATGACTATTGGGGGTGGAGGGGAGTAGAAAGGGGAGGGTGTGGAGGTTGAATAGGGTTAACAAAATTTGAAACAGATTTACTGAAAGCTCTTCAAGAGTAAATAAAAAAGACAGCCCAGCTGCTGCTGCTCTGCAACACAGCAAACTATAAGCTAGGAGTCCTAGTAATTAGTTTCATTTGTAGGTGAAAAAAGGTCTTTGAGAATGTCTGGTATTAATTATCATTAAGGGTTAGTCATCATTTCCATTTGAGAAACCTATATTTTTTTATTTTTAGCTTTACGTGTTGTCGGCTTACATGCAATTAAAGGACCCTCAAAGCAACTGAGGCTCACGTGCCATTGGTCCAACTTCACCAGCCTGTCCCAGACCCACGGTGTCCCCAACTCTGGGGCACTGCAGGGCCAGGCTGTTGGTTTGCACTAATAAAGACAGTGATGAGCAGTGCGAGGGGCCCCGCTCACACCCTGCAGCTGGCCCGGCTGCAGGGGCAGGACTACCTCAGGTGGCTCAGAAAGAGCCTGTGAATCTCAGGTGTGAGGTATGTGGGTGGAGGCTTTCCAAAGAAGACAGAAATTCTAGGTATCTGCATAGTTTTGGTGGTAAGACTCATGCTCCTCTGTGCTCTGTCATACCTCCTTTAAAAGGACTGAAATTAGTGTTCCACCAAAAATGGCCTCAATCTGTTTTAATTTTAAAAACTCAGACTCCAGGTTTGCTTTTCAGCTTTTCTTTGTGGTAGGATTGGTTTGTGTTTCTTGTTACTTTAAATGCTCTCTTACATTCTGAATTACAACTGCAGCATGTCACAGCTCTGTATATCTGCTACGAATGATCTTTGTTTATCTTGTATGTGAATTTTAAAGTTCTATTGATTTGCACTGTGTTCGTAGGGAAAGGCTGGTTTTATGCCTGGTAATTGCTTTATGGTGGGCAATAAGGACTGGAAGAGGAAGGATTTGAGCTGGCTTAGTAAATATGTGAGTGAAATCCTACTTCTGTTGAAGTTTTGCCACCAACTTATATGCAGCCAGGCTCTTAACTGCTTCTGAGTAAACCACTGTAAGATTTTGGTAATTTGATCTCCTTATCTCTAGATGGAGCAACTATTAATACTCTTCTGGCAGATTTTCTTAATCCAGGATAGGAAGTGTTATCTGGCATATGTGATGTAATGCCTGGCTCCTGTGCTGTTCAGTGGAGCTTGTCAACAGAAAATATTTGGGTTGGCTGCTTCTAAGACCTGAAGTGATTTTATATCACCTTGGCTAGTTATGACATTAGGCTTTTCTTTTGTTTCTTTATAGATTCAGGAAGAAATATGATAGCTTTGTCAGTGACATGAAATAGCAATGCTTCCAAAGGAACTGTACCCTGAAAGGATTCCCTAACTATGGTGTGCAAATTACAGTGTCTATGAATATGAGTAGGCGGAAAAAAAAAAAAGGAACTATTTTGAGCTATTTTCCCTCCAGTATTAATTAATAATGGCAGAACTAAAAATAGTCCCATGAGTGTGCTCCTTTCTATCATATAGTAAATGCTCTTGCATGAGTTAAAAAAAAAAAAAACATGTTGGTATTCTAACCAATACTTGTGGTTTTTGATTTGTGTGCATCTCCCACTGACACCAAGAAGTCATCTTACAGATGGAAAACTTCTATACATCATAATATTTTGTCCTAAAGGAAAAGCAGCACAAAAGTAATTGAAGAATAAAGAAATGGTTATTAGTGTTGAAAAGCTTTCATATTATAATTTTAACTCAGATTTACTTACTATAATGGATTATTTTGAATTATTTATGTATTAATTTTTCAAAAATCTCCACTCATATGTTACTTTTCTCCTCTCTACTTGATTTGTTTATGTACCAAAATGTGTGTCAACTGAACGCTCTAAAGGGTAGTCAGCATAATACTGTTCTGAGACATCATCCACACTTCTATTGAGATAAAAATCCTAATGTAAAAAAATCTGTTGGCTGGTATTAATATTAAATCATCCCCTGGGAAAAACCCTCAGTGCTAATTAATGAATCATGAAACTTACAGGTTTAAAGATAATATTTGTCACCTATATCTATTCATAAGAACAACATTTTCATGATCAGATTCCATCAGAAATTACTAATTAAAGCTTCCTCTTCCTGCTCTGTGTTTCAAGACAACATAGGGCAGGAAATTGCTGCTAAAGCTGTGATTTTATTCAGATTTTTCAGCGCAGTGCAATTTGCATAAAGTCTAATAAAGCATTATTAAAATCTATTAACACTTGTCTATGGCAATTAAATTCAGTTTGCAATTTTGAATGATTGCATGTCATGCAAACTGAGATAAGGGCTCATGGAGGGCTATCAAAGAATGAATTGTAATCCTGGGAAGGATGTGTGAAAGAAATGTTGTTCACAAAGTACAAACTTAAGGGAAGAATACATATAATCTACTTTCTAAAATGCAATGAATAATTCTTGGCTCTACAGAGTTGAGATTCAATCATGGCTGCCCTCAGATGTTTATTTTACAATATATACCTATGATATACAAGTCTGATTGAACGTTGTTGTATTTTATTATAAAACCTAGAGGGCATTGTCCTCTAGAGAGAACTGAAGATTTTAACTAATATTGATTATTTAGTGTTGACTGTAAAAATCATGAGTTAAAATGGGGGTGGGGAAAGCAAGCCAAGGCCAGATATAAAAGTTTTTTATAGATTCTTAAAGGTTTCAGGGGAACTGGTGAAAATTCAAAAAAACATTATTTCATAGGACTTTTAAAATTGCTAAGGTGTATACTGGATTTGTTTGTTTATCACAGTTATGGCAGGAATGCTCTCAATACAAATTTGTGGAGAGGGTGGGCATTGATTTGGTTTGCCATCATGACTTGAAAATCAGACTCTGTCTGCATTTCAACAATGCAGCTCTTCCTGCTCACCTGTGGATGAGTTAGGGCATCTTAGAGCAGTTGGACCTTGAAGGGTGACTTTCCATCACCCTTGTTCTGACTGCTGCCACATGCTGGGAAATGAGGCAAAGGCAAATGTGGCTGCTGGTGGCCTCTGTGCAGCCCAGCCCCAAGGGCAGCCTCTGGTTGTATTTGCTCTGGGAGCTGTTTCCTCAGTATCTGGAATTCCCTGGCACATGCTGCATGGTCTTTAGGGTGATGAGTCAGGACTGTGATCATGAGAGTCATCCCTGTGTCCGTGTGAGCAAGAGCTGGAAATACTGTGTGTGTTACTTGGAAGGGAAGATTCTTAGCTCTCCCCTGCAGCCTGGAGGTATCAGGCTGCACTTTGTGTGCTTGAAGACTTTCATTCCTATACCCCAAGTTCTGGGGTAGTGGAGGGAAACCCCAACAGCAGAGAATATGGTGCTTATGTGTTTACTTTGCAATGACCTTCCAGGATTACATCACCCTGGAAGTCAGCTATTTGGCTCTCCCTGAAGAAATTGTCTGTCTCTATCTCAAATTGTCTGTTAAAACCACATAAAGGCTGGATTTAGTTACTAGAGATAACCTTGGCAACAACTTCCTACCAACACCGGTTATGCTTCACCAAAACCAAGAGTAGTGAAAACAGTAGAGAGACTCCTGGGATGGGAGATGGTGCTGGTAACTAAATAATCCTTTTCCAAGGATAAGATAGCCTCATGCTTTATCTGGAACAAAATGCAAAGGTCTTGGCTTTGAATATGTCTCTCTTCCTTGCTGGCATCTTGTACAATACTTCATGTGCACGGTGTAAAATAGAGTAAGCTTGCTTGCCACTAACTACAGTGTTTTTCTTATAATATTGAAAGTTTTAAAACACCTTAATTTAATGGATCTATTTTCTTAAATGAGAAGGCTTTTACACAGTGTGGCCTAGGTGGCTATGCAAATATCTTGGCTGACAGGATGACAATGCTTATATAATTTTCAGAGAAATTACTTGCTAGGGCATTTTTAGTAGAAGTTTCTTTAATTTATTCATTAACATTTTCTTCTCTGTAGCCTGCTAAGTTGGAATTATGAAAACAATACCAGCAACATTCTGGAGTATTCTTCAAAGCATTTTTAAAATAGCTTTCCAATACTATGTGGCAAAAAATTAAATGCACAGTATTTTTCTATTGTACAATAAAATATGCACAAGTATAATAGAATATAAATGTTTTCTAGGCATTTTTTTTTTTAAATGACCTCCTAGTGCATTGAGGTTGCACCTCTTTGAAGTGATGCCACTGCTCCCAACTTTTCCTAGGGGACTGCTTATCTCCCACCATCCAATGTGGGGAACACAAGCATTTTATCTATTTCTGTATTTTTTTCATGACCAAAACTGCCACTGGAGTTGGTAGTAACCGAGGGTGTGCAAAAAAACAGTAGGAATGGGTCCACTGCTGCCACTGCCCCAAAGGGAGATGGGACATGATGTTCTTGGTTTCTCAAGCTTTGCTGCAGTTGGAAAAATTTTTATGAGGGGGGATTCAGTTTGGGAAATTTCTTCTTTGTCTGTAAAACTGTTAGCATGAGAAGTATGCAGAACCTTCTGAGACCTGGAGCGTTCTGACCAGTGAAACAGCATTAACAGCCCTCTTGCACTCCATGAATTTCTTTCCTCCTTGCTCTTGGGAAGGAGCATATCCTTTACTGCTTTGGGACAAGGAAGCTGGTGGCACTAAAAAAAAAATCTAAGAAAACTTTCTATGAGCACTGTTCTGCTACAGCCCAGTCACAGAAATAAAAGCAAAGTCTCCATGACAAGTATCAGATTTCTCTATAAGAGTTAGGATTTTTGCTAACTGTTAACGGGAAAACATCCAGATAATATATCTAAAATGTTAAGCACCTCTATTTATACAAAGTGACCAGTGGCAATCTCCATCCAAACATTCCTTTTTTGTTCTTCTCTCTAAAATTATTAATAACTTACTGTTTTCCTCCTCTGGCTATTTCTTGCCATCTGAAGACTGTAACACCATTTCTTAGATTGGCAGTGTTTTAGAAAATGCTGAGCATTTTTTTTTAAAGTTGTAATGTCTCTTGCTCCTTTCTACAGCTTGCATACAGCTCTCTACATATGTTTTCATGTCTTTCTTTTCTGTTTGCCCGCCCAGTTCTTCTGTGACAACTAGCTGCCTTTGCAAAATGCTTCTGGGTTTGCTTCATACCACATAAAGTCTAGGCAAATGAATGCTTTCTCTAATGGATTTACGTAGACTATTAAGAAGAAAACAAACCTAGGACAAGAACAAAATTAATCACTGGTTTATTAGTTTGGCATTGTTGCTTGCCTACAGAACTGCTTTATATCAAACATGTTTTTTAATAAGTAAATAAATAAATGACAAGCGGGAGTACTAAGCTTAGCCCAGCATGAGTATTGACAGTGGTTACTGCTGACAGCTTTTTACTGTTTCCAAACAACATGTTTCATTCCCTTAACTCCATTGTCATAGGGAACAGGGCAATACCAAGCTATTCAGCAGAGACGCTTGCAATAAGGAGCATTCATGGCTTTACTTTTGTCTTGACTTGAAGAGGTTTTGACGAAATTGTGCCGGGAGACTTCAGCCTGGCACCCCCGAGTCAGAGGCTGTGTCCACAGCAGAAACTGGAGACCCACGATTTCCCTGCAACGAGACTGAGCTGTGCTATTTTGGGAGAGCGCTTGTTCCCAGCCCTCCGATTTGATTTAATTCAAAACCACCAAGCCAACATGGAGGAGAAAATCCAGTAGTCCCAGTAGCTGCAAAGACACATCTCTTCTTTTTGTCCGGAGTTTCCATTAATGCTAAGATGGAACGACTCAGCAGAAGGAGAATGTGCTGCTTTACCTTGCCCCAGGGCTTACACAGCTGTGGCAGCAACCCCCTGAATGTAATAGGAGTCATGTGTTGGCATAGCTGCTTAGGCTCCTCTTGGACACAGGAACAGGACCAGAAAATAGGATCCAGGAGACAAATTCACCCTTGCTGCTCACCCATGGTGGGTGTGAATCAGTCTTTAGGTGTGTCTGTGTGCATTGTGAGGGGCCTGTGATCACAGCTATGGGAAAACTGACTGAATTGTGTTCTCCTGAGTCGTGTGGGGCCAGTTCTGGTGTAGGTAGGGTGGCCATGCCCACCACTCCCCCAGATTTGGCAGCCTGGCCAGCCTTCCCCTTCTATATGCTTCCCCAGAAAAGTCAGCTAAGTTAAGGCCAAATTTTGGCTTTTTTTTTTTTTCCCCCCTGCTTGTTCATTATTTCACTTCTACCAAGCTATCTGAAACCTTTCACTTTTCACTAGAATTTAAAAGCTGTTTTTAATTACAGGGCTTCACATGAATTTAGAGATAATAATGTGAGAAGGGAATTTCAAGCTGCCTTCAGCCAGTGCAATTTTTACCTGGGAGGTCGGATACATTGGCTATGACTTGTACACTGCACTTTTAGTAGAGTAGAAGTGAAGTGAAAATTTTGTTTTCTCAGTTTGTGGTGCATCACACTGATTAATGAACCCACATGCAGACATATGGGTGTTTTTTTCCTACTTATTTAACAACTTAAAAATAAAAGCAGGGAGTTTTTTTTTTAAAGGTGCTGCTTTTACTTGTATAATATTGGATAGATTTCTGACTTAAAATGCCCATTGAAACCTATCTGATATACCATGCTTTTATTTTTCTTTATGTTAAGCCAGATGTATCACTTCCCTCCACCTATTCTCTGAGGTGACCAGCTGCAAAGAAGCAAACTATTTTTATTACTGTTCTTTTGATTTTAATGATAGCACAGCACTTAATCTGAATGAGACCATAATCACAGAATGGTTTGGGTTGGAAGGGACCTTGAAGATCATCTGGTTCCAGCATCCCTGCCATGGGCAGGGACACCTGCCACTAAACCAGATTGCTCAAGGCCCAATCCAACCTGGTTTTGAACACTGCCGGGATGGGACACCCACAGCTTCTCTGGGCAACTTGTTCCAATGTCTCACCACCCTGACAGTAAAGAATGTCTTCCTAGTATCTAATCTAAATCTGCCTTCTGTCCATTTAAAGCCATTTCCCCTTGTTCTAGCTCTACACAGCTTTCTTAAGGAAACATATGAAACTGGAAGGCTGTTCTAAGGTGTCCCTGGAGTGTTCCCTTTTCTAGGCTTCTCTTTCCAGTTGTTACATAGAACATAGTGAGTTGGAAGAGACCCATCAGGATCACTGACTCCAACTCTTGGCCCTGTGCAGGACACCCCAAGAGTCACACCAGGTGCCTGAGGGCATTGTCCAAAAGGTTCTTGAACTCTGTCAGGCTTGGGTGCTGTGACCACTGCCCTGGGGAGCTGTTCCAGTGCCCAACCACCCTCTGGGTGGAAAAGCCTTTTCCTGATATCCAGCTAAAATCTCCCCTGACTCACCTTCATGCCATGTTCTTGAGTCTTGTCACTGGACACAAGAATGAAGAGATCAGTATCTGTCCCTCACCTTCTTCACATGATGCCTGTTGAAAGAAGTGCTACACCACATGAACTACAAGATCTGTGTCCTACATTTGTGGTTGTTGAGTACTGCGCTAAGAATGAATCTTTAAACTTTTTCAGTAATATGGAATAATTTAAATTGAAAATTGTGTGTGCCTCTTTGCAAATAATTTCAAGATGTTTTTCAGGAATAGGTTTGTACTAAAGAATTTAACCTTGCTGATATATCTGGGATATACTATAGCTGTAGTTCCAAAAGCCCCATTCTTTAGTGTACGTGATATATGAGAGATGCCTTAACTTGCACTAAAAATGTGGACAATTTATTTTATGACTGATGGAATGGCCATCTTTGTCTTGAATATCTTGTTTTAGGCCTTGAAATGCTAAAATTATGTGGCAAAATGCATCAGTCGCACATGGAAATACCAGCACCCCAACTGTACACTAGCAGTCATTGTGGCAATGGGATTTGAAGACTAGTTGGGAGCTAGCTATGCACTAGGATGTCTTGGCTTATCAAGGAAGGAAGGTGTATGAATGGATTTTGCTAAAATTTTAACAGTCTTCTGCGAAGTTTCCTTTAAAACAGTTTTGTGATGACATATACATAGTAAGCAAAAGGTTTGTTTTTTTTTTATATTACAGTATTTTGTTGAAAAAAATAAAGCAATATAAAATACTTCAGAAATGAAGCAAAAAAAAGATATGTAGACAAAAAGCTTTAAAAATTGACTTTTAAACCACTCAGAAAAATATTCAGCTTGTTGTCTGAATAGAACAAAGTTTATAGCTGAAGCAAGGGAAGGATGGGATGCGAGGATCTTCCATCTATTTTTATGAAGGTATTAATAAAATGATTTAAAAAAATATTTTAAAAAGGGCAAGAGCTAGGGCAACCTGGGGAATCAAAATTCTGATTAGTGCTAGGACTTAGACTCACATGCCCAAGCAGCAGGCACCCAATAGAACATAGCTCCTACTGATGTGAGCGATTACCTGAAACCACACATTTTTCTGAAAAGGAAAAAAAAGAGGAGAAAAGAACTTTATTTTTCTTAATGTAAATCTTTTCTGCTGCTTGGAACAAATACCTTTTATTGCTACTGCTGTTTAAATATTAGCTTTTGTAGTTTGCTTGCCAGAAGCAGCATTCACCGTATTTCGTTAAAAATAGCTGAAGTTCACCTCTGTAGTTTGTATATCAAAAGGGTGCTCTTCTGGCAGCTGTGAGAATGTCACTGTGCACGGTATGCAGAGGTGTAGCACCTGGCCATATTTACTGTGCTGGGACTTTTGTGCATAGTGTCTGTACATAGGTGCACGTGCATACATACGCATTTATGTTTATAAATGTAACATATTCACAGTGAACTTCCAGTGAGGTTAATTCCTATGCATAGGTCCTCTGAAGCTGAGTAACAGGGATACATTTGAAGGCAGACAACTTCCATGCTTGTTGGTCTTCTGCTGATTGTAGTGCTCTTGATTCATTTAGAAGCAGCTGGCAACTCTAAGACCAGGAGGAGGGATTGAACAGACTCTGCAGTATTTGTGGGATCACGCTCCGTGTGCGTATTGACTTCCCAGCTCACTGTGCATCTAGTCAGGGGAAGAGGATGAAAAAATCTAAATCCATTTGTAGTGTAAATGTAGAGGTCTGAATCCTGAAGAATTGCAGTGTTAATTATTTTTTTAAAACTGTCTTTGTAGCTGATTTAAAGGAAAGGTATTCCTTTTCCTTTCCTCAAGAAATGTCTGCAATAAAGTATCCTGTTACACTTTCTTCAACATTAATATTTTTGGGTAATTTTCTCTCCCTGACACACATGCCTCTTCCAGCTCTGTTTTCTTCTGAAACTGAAGCCCCTCTTGACTCCTGCAAGATCAGGGCTTCCTTAGGGTCCATGAGAGTTATATGGCACGAATCCTCAGTGGTTCAGGTGGCATGCTGAGGTCACCAGAGATGATATGGATGGGAAATGCGGTGTTTCTCTCTCTCTTTGGATCAATAAGAGCTGTGAGGAAACTGCATTGACCAAGGGCTATTCAAGCCCTCAGCTCAAGGCAGAGTGGGGTTCTGGGGACCAGTGTGCATCATGGAAGGCCACGGCTCATGGTGTCTCTTGCTGCTATGCCATGATGCTTCAACAAATTGCAGCACTGGCAGAGCCTTATTTATCTTGGTCTTGCAACTCATGTAGGATCTTTTAGAGTAGAAGGGTGAGCTGGGAAGCTTTTTCTGCTTTGAGACTGTAAGTATATTTTCCTTACTTCAGACCAGGTGCTCATTTTCCTGACAGCTTTCATGAGCTTGGTGTTGTCAACGTCTCTGACCTTCTGCCAGAAGTGATCAAAGTCAGGCAGATGCTCAGAAATTGCTGGGAGATACATGGATGGACACACACATGCACATACTCAGCATGATTGCATTAGCCTTGTCTTCTTAAGAACCAGATGAAAGCTATATAATTTAATGGTTGGATGCGAGTTCTGTGAGTGGTAATGAGAACAATGCAGCCTCTGCCACACCACACAAAGAGCTGGCTTCTGAGGGCCTCTTTGAAGTGCTGGGGACAAGCACAGCATTGCAGTGGTGAGACTTCTGCAGCGTGAATAAACATGTGTTTAGGCATTGCTTAAATTATGCTGACATTTGTCTGTACCTACTTTCCATACAAACATCTGGCTGGAATAAGCCCTGTGGGAGAGAGGCTACCTATGGGCCTTAAGCTGGTGGAGACAGAGGCTGAGACACATCAGCAGCCACAATGACAAGCTGTGGCCCCACATGTGTGTTTTACATGGTTGCTTGGTGTTTCCCTTTCCATTTCTCAGCTGTTGCACAGATTTCTCCAGTACTGGTTTCCAGAGCCTGCAGTAGCTGACGCAAGAGCTCCAAAAAGTTGCAAGGACTGTTGACTGAAAATGCAGTTTTCAGCTGTCAAACAATGCAAGTGGGCAGGTTTCACTCTGTCTGGGTGTTTTTCTACAAATCCTATTCTGGGAATGAGAAAGCTGTGTCCCATGATAAAAATAACACTGTTGTGTACTTTTTCAAAGTGAAGCCAGCAGGAAAATGTTGGGGAAGTCAAAATTTTTTTCAGGAAGAAGAAAGGAGATTTCTTATTCTCTTTCAATAGTTTGTCTTAAGCTATAGGATTGACCAGAGGAGCACATACATTGACTATCTGGCTTCTCTACCAGAACTCACTGTGAAACTGAAGTTAAGAAGGGTCAGGTATAAAAGCTAATTTTACTTTAGACAGGGTGAAGAAGATCTAGTATTCGAACTAGAAGTATTTTATACTTCTAACAAATGTACACTGTTTTTTCACTGTAATATGACAGAGGAAATTATGGATTTGGGCATAGCGACACACAGAATACTGTGTGTGTGTATATCTTGAGATGTGGGAATGCTTTTTGATCTCTAATTACAGACCATTGGCAGAATAATGTAAGAAATCTATATTAAATAGATTTATAAAGCCTTATTGGTACATGTAAGAGGAGACAGTTTAAACTGTGGGGTATATTTTGTCTGGCTTTCACTTGCTTAATCATGTCAGATTTCTCTTAAATGAGTAACTATATAATAGTTTTCTTATTGTTTATAGGTGTTACACAGAAGTCATGTACCCCTCCACTTCGATGCCCATCTCAAAGGTGCATGCTTTGCTCTGCCTGTGTGTCTGTTTGGTGTTTCCACCTTGTGTGTGTGCCTGTCTTTTGGCTGCCTGGACTCCCATCTTGCTGTGGGTTATGGCTGCAGCTGAGCATCTCCCTACAACAGGGGACTGGGAAATGCGTCTTGATCAGACATGTACCATAATTTTATATATGGCTCCATCCCTGGGTTTGTTTCTATAGCTTTAGCCTCATTCTTATACCTGTGAAATTCATGCTCAGTGCAGTGGGAAGGATTTTGGCAATTACAACAGAACATTTCAGGAAATATCACTTTTATTTGACATTATCATCGTTTTGGCATTTGCAGCTCCTCATGCAGCAGTGAGTTAAGAGACTGCAGTAGGGTTCTTGAAGCCTCAGATCTAGTTAAAGTAATTGTTAATGTATATTGCAGATTTACTTTTCTCTGGAGCCAAGAAGGGATCAGTGCTGGGAGCCAGATCTGAAAGCCCATCACAACCACATGAGATGGAAAAGCAGTCTCTGAGACATATTGATAGCTGCAGATGACAGAAATGATATTTATTGCCATGGACAGTAAAATTTATATATATTAAAAAAATGCAAACTTTGGAGAACGATGGGAAGCACTGACAGGAAACGCCTTAGAACAAATTTCTGCAAGAAAATGTGGCTGGAGGAAGCAGCTTCAATGAAAATGGCTTATTTGTTCTGATCTGTGGGCCAAATGATAGAGTACAACAGAAGTCAGCTTCTGAAATATCATTTCTCTTCCCCCAGTAGAAGTTTACTCAATTCTGATATACAGCATAAGCATTCTTCTCTGTGAATCTTTGTAATTAGAAATACTGATGTATTTTCAGAGGACAGAACTGTTTAACTGAAAGCTTTGCTCCAGTTAAGGCATTATGGAATGTCCAAAAATGTCTGGGTAAATATTGCCCTTTTCTTTTCATCAAGTAAAATTTGTGCATCATCCCCCATGTATACTCCAATATGAATTTCAGTATTTAAGAACCCTAGCCAAGTGTTAAGTGTAATACTAGTATTATAAAGTAGAAAATTTAAATTATAGCTTGTCTTTGGTTTTCCCAGCCCAGTTGTTGATTTCTGATGGCGCTGCCTGAATACTGGGAAGCAGAACTGAATTTTTGGTAAGAAAAACAAGGTAGACTCTTTGATAGGTGAAACAGGGTAATATGCTAGACATAATAGATACTACAGCTTAGAAATTTTGGAAACAGGGAATGGAAAGGGTAGGAGCTCCTTCATAAGCCTGGAATTATGCAATTCTACTTAAAAAAAATCATATAATATGCTCATTCTGTACATTGGTGAATGCATTTTATCCTTGGTCTGTCTAGGAGAGGTGAGGAAGTGTTTGCTTTTGTTTTTTTGTTCCTTTAGGACAGCAGGTAGAGAAGACGCAAAGAGAAGAGTTTTAACCAACAAAACTTGTGTCGAGCTAGAAATTCTCTTGAAAACTGCTTTATATAGAAAACTTGCTTTCAAAACTGTACCTCAGCCAAATTACTTTCTGCAGAAATCTTTTGGCTTATCAAATAAGAAGGAAAATTAAAGAAATTTCAGTATTTTCAAGCAAAGTCAAAAATTTTAAAACATTATGAAGGTGAACATGAGTTTATTACCTGACAGACTGTAGAGGAGCATCTTGAGGAAGGCTGGGGTGAGTGAGTGGCTCAGGGAGCAGAGTGCAGTGTTTTGGGACCCCAGCCAAGTGCTGAGGACAGGATGAAGGTGGCCAAACTTTGCCAGCAGCCAGAGTGACCATGAGTCAGTGCAGTACATGAGACAAGGAAATAATTTAATATATGCATATGTAATATCTAAAATACAGTCATATATATATATATGTATGTGTATATATATATATATATATATAATGTAGTTGAATTACTTGAAATACTAAGATAAAGAGGAAAGGGGCTGTAAGGGACAGAGTCATAGAACCATTAAGGTTGGAAAAGACCAAGAACTTGCAATAGAAAAAGTTGATGAAAGAGTAGTTAGGGGAGGAGAAAAGTAAAAGAAAAAGAAAGCAGGCATTTCTTGTCTTATTTTGCAAACTTCGCTGTGGTAGGTAGATGTTCTCATTACCAAACTGTCAGCTGCTTGTGCAAACTTGCAGGCTGTGACCCCAGCCCAGCTGAAGGGAACAGCAGAGCTCCTGTTGACTGGGGCAGGGCCAGACTGCTCCAAAACCGTGTTTTTTCTGTTGCTAGTCACAGCAAATCCCAGGGGCTCCAAGTGCTTCAGGCTTGGATCTGGCTCCCTCCCAGCTTTAGAGTGGCAGGGTGGTGCATGGCGTCTGGCTGTGCCAGTGGGCCCTGCAAGAGGAGAGAAGAGGAGAGGAGAGGAGAGGAGAGGAGAGGAGAGGAGAGGAGAGGAGAGGAGAGGAGAGGAGAGGAGAGGAGAGGAGAGGAGAGGAGAGGAGAGGAGAGGAGAGAAGAGAAGAGAAGAGAAGAGAAGAGAAGAGAAGAGAAGAGAAGAGAAGAGAAGAGAAGAGAAGAGAAGAGAAGAGAAGAGAAGAGAAGAGAAGAGAAGAGAAGAGAAGAGAAGAGAAGAGAAGAGAAGAGAAGAGAAGAGAAGAGAAGAGAAGAAGAGGCATGGCTCTGTACCTGGGAGATTTGGAGGCACAGAAAGCACTGTGTGTCATGGCTCTTTAGGCTGCTGTGCACTTAGCACTGGAAGTTTTATAGAAAGGCAAAATATACAATTCAATTACAACTGCTGCAATGCAATTCAAGTTGATCTAGTTTCTCCCACACGAGCTGACCACAATTTTAAGCTCGGCATAGCCTGAAAGCTTGAGGAATGTATTTCCAGTAATTGCCAGGCCACTTCATTGTTTCTGTGTATACATAAACACTAGGCTGTGATCATAGTGGTCATGCTTGAGCTGCTATCTGAAATTCACTTGTGCTATAGGGATTGACTAATCTGGTTCATACTGACAGCAGTTTCCATTTACTGTATTAGCTCTCTTTGACTGTTAGCGCCGTGCGACTCCAGCTAGACTCAGAAAACAAAAACTGTTAAGAGCTACTAGGCACACAAGTCACGCAGCAGAAAACCCATGTGTCATCACAGGGTCCGTGACTTGTCAGCTTGGGAGATCAGGCTGGGTTGCAGAAGACCCATTTATAAGATGCCAAGATTACCAAGCACCTAGTGAGGAACAACAGGCAGTCATTTAGTTTTAAAACATATGACAGAGGAATAGCAAAGAGTTGGTCCTCTTCAGGCTCAAGACATGCTCTTACTTGGCCTACATCTTCCTTGCTTTCTGTTTCTCTGAGTACTATGTGTAAGAATATGGATCCTTAAAATCTGCATCCTATTGTTCCCAGCCAAAGTCTCCTGTGAAGTCAGTAGGTTAGGGTTTATTTCTTGTTTCAGATT
This sequence comes from Cinclus cinclus, assembly GCF_963662255.1. Lineage (NCBI taxonomy): Eukaryota > Metazoa > Chordata > Aves > Passeriformes > Cinclidae > Cinclus > Cinclus cinclus. The sequence goes on from NC_085046.1 coordinate 65,853,584, forward strand.
CAATCTATGCAGCTGTTACAACTTCTTTAGTGCTGGGCAAAATAAAGCTCCCAGTTAAAATGGGTGCACTTCTTTATTCCTTCCTAGCAAATCTATTTCTTTTAAGTTTTTTCTCAGGATATTGATTGCTGGTAATTTAATGTGTCTCAACTGTGTAAAGCTCTTATGACAGTTTCACATGCTATTGCAGTCTTTTATTTCCCCATTTACAGACAAAAATGGAAGATTTTCCTCTCTGGACTATAATATATAATTCATCTAACATTACTCCATTCAGTAGCCAGATGCTGCAAATTTCAGCAGTTGGACCATTACTTTAAAAGAGCCCAGTCTGTAATTATTTGACCTGTTCTTTGTTATGCTTCCATAAAACAATTAGTCCAATTAAATGAATCTTTAGGTAGCAGAGCCAAAACTTATGGAAGGATGTGATTAATTACATTGAAATTCTGCACGTATAATTCAGCTTGTGCTTTAGGGAGAAGTGGAAAAATGCTTGGGATCTTCAGCATCCCTGCCAGTTGCAGGAGCTGAGGCATCTGTATAACACAGATAGAAATAAAGTGACCCTATTTCTGCTTTTCTGCACACCTGTGGTGCCAGTACAGTCCCTGACAGCCATCACTTTGCTAGGAAAAGCAAAACTTACCAGCCCTCTTCCTGCTGCTTCTCCATTTTGCGTTGAGCTCTCCCTGCTGGGGAAAGTTGTTTTTCCAAGGTCTCCACATTGTTGTGTAGAGTGAAATGGAGACCACTGTAGGTCCATGGGCAGAACCCGCTGCTTTTCCCTGGCTCCCAACACAAAATAACAGGCTCTTTCTGTTGCCAGCAAGTGTGACTCAAGAAGCAGAAATACCTGATGTAGAGATTAATGCCTGATGTGGAGAAATACCTGAAGTACTCTACTTAAATATGTGAAGGAAGTTATACAAGGAAAATAAGATCATACTTGTATTTACTTTTCCTTGACAAGTCTGTGCTGCATTTTGTACGCTGTTGAAATAGTGTGCCTGACCTCAGAAATGTTAAAATTGAGTCACTCATACACCCTTTGCTCAGTGTTGGCAGGGGGAGTTGTCCCTATTTTTGTTAGCAGCATCCCCAGCCTGCCTCCCAGGCAGTACTGGCTTCCTGCCCTCTCCAGCACTGACTTGCCTTTCCTGGTGTCTGGCCAGCAGTGGCTCAAGGCTTTGCCCCTGTCAGTGCTTGACTGCTCTCCTGGTTTAAATGAGAGGAATGAATTGGGGTGACAAGTTATGGGTTGGTTGATATGAAAGATTCCTAAATTATTCGCTGCTCCTGTTTATTAGTGACAAACTTAATTTGCCTTTTCTATAGACCAGGAGGACTGGGTACAGCGATGTAGCAGTAGAGAACTCTTTTTCTGTCTCCAAAATAGGTGTTTGTGAGGTAGTCTCTGATGCAGATGCTGCTTCACGCTGTGAGATTCTCCACATTGCTTTCGTTCAGCTGGATTTCAGCTGAAGTAGGGAAAAGTAATAGATTAAGATGTGTCACCCAAAGCAAAGAGTGATTTATCCTCTAGTTAGTTGATATTGATGTGAAATTATCAAGTCCATTGTTAGTGAAAGACGAAAGCTGGCACAATTTTAGTCCAGCTAAATTCAAATATATGGTTCCACAGAAACATGACAAAGTACTGCGGTGATAGTTACAGACATACAGATAAAGGAGAATTTATGGGTGTGGGGCTTTTTTCCAGTGGCAAACAAGGGCCAGTTTGAAGGAAAGAGGAGGGGGGAAGAGTTCAAAAAATAAAGAAGTGATACAACATTCCATATGCAGAGAAAACAATTTCCATGCCTCTTATCAAAAATGTGTTAAATCAGCTAACATTGATATAACTTCAAGCAATTAGGAGCATGCTAATAATGATATGAGTCTTCAGCTGTAAATAATTACGCTGCCTCAAGGCTATGCTTTAATTTTTGGCTTGCTGTATCTATAAACAATAATCAAACTGCAAAGCTAGTTGTGTTGTTTTTGTTCACAATTTGTGAAATTATTTCTGTACCCTACAGTGATGCTGATGGCTATTTTGACCTTCAGGAACTCCGGCCTGTGAGGCTAAGAGCTAATGTGTACTTCCATCGATCTGAGTTACAGGCACACAGCAGGTTCCTGTGCCTGTTCTTCACAAGTACAAAAGCTGCTATCGTCAATCAGTGTGTGTTGTGAAAAGGGGGCTTGCTGCTGAGACTCAATAAATAGGGACATTAGGAGGAAATGTTATAATTGCTGCTACCCACATCTTGTTAATGAGTAATGTACAGTTAGACTCCATGCAATTGCAGCTAAACTGTTTATACAATTTATTCTTATGTTGCAACTAACATTTAACATAATGAAGTATCATAATTGCAGCCATTAAAGTCAAGATTAAGATTTGTTTAATTAGAATTAAGAAAATGTAGAATAGACTTTGAAAATGTAGGGTTTACTGGGCAGAATGTGCAGCATGTTGGGAAATTCAGAGAATGGGTATTAAAGAGATTTGTTTGTAGAAAAAACTGTGCTGATGGGTCACAGTACTCCTGTCACTTACCCCACTTTTGGAGCAGCTCTGTTGAAAAATAGGCAGCACGATGCAGGTGTAAAAATGGAAACACAGGCTGGCCTTGACTTCTGACTGTGATCTTAAATCCTCTGATCCGGCAGAAACTGATAGTTGTTTAAAAGGCAATGTGTATTCCTACTATTAGAAGGCTTCCTATTTCTGTGTTAAATCACACCGTCCAAATGCAGACCTTTGTTTTCTCCCTGATGGGAATCTGAAATGACTTTGTATGAATGGGGAATTAGGAAGGGAATGATTCCTTAGACATGATACAGAATGGTCATGTGTATCTAGTGTTTTAGGAATAATGTGATTGCCTTCAACTCTCTTAAAACACTCTACAAGTAGAAAGACAGATTCAAGCAAGCACTAACATTTGGGAAAAAAACTGAGACTAGACCCATAAAGTAGCAACAGTGCAAGATATTTGAAAATTATAATAATCTTTTGTGAGTGCAACAACATTCATGGATGGCAGAATCTTAAGGCTTATAAATGGAATAAAATCCCATGTCTGATTTCTGATGGAGCAGAATAGGCAATACACTTGAAAAGTCATGTTGTTTTTTGCCACAGCTTGATTAGCTGGGAAGGGCCATTGTGTGGGATGGCTCTTCCAGGGCTGTTATGCCTACAGGAACACCAATGCCACCATCAGTTGCCCCACTTCCTTCTAGAGAAAAGTTTTCTCATATGCAAGCAATGTTATGGTTTTTGTTTGACTGAGAAGTGAATATTGATAAAAGAACCTGTATTTTGGAAAAAAAAATGCTAAATTTGTGTTACTTTCAAATTGTGATTTGGATTTTTCTTCTAAAGGCAAAGGGCCACAATATGACTGGATTTAGCATGGACTGCTTAACTTGGTGTTGTAAGAGTTAACTGTTTTGTTTTGGGATGCTGTGAATTCTTTTGTGAACAGACTTCTTTACAAATCATAACTTGCCAATATAGGATGCTCAGGAAAAACATAGGTATCTTTATTCTTTTCATTATTTCTAGAACATTTAAAGAAAATATCTGTTACATTTGGGTTGCATTTTCAGCTTACTGAGTAAATGTACTACTGTAAAGGTTTTGATAATGGCATATTAAGAAACTTGCTGATCATAAATGCTGTAGTCAAATGGGATAATTTATGCAGAGTGTAATTATAGATGACAGACAGAAACAAAGGCCAATTAGGACGATTACTGCTGTAGTGTCAAATCAAATGAAGTTTTTATCATTCTTGCTTTCTCTAAAATAAATCACAACATAAACCTGTTGGTCAGCATTTGGAAAAAAATGAACTGAACAACTCTGAATATTGTTATGATGCTGAAGGTTACTGACAAAGTCAGTGCTGGTTATCTGAGATTTAGAAGCCATTGATTCCCTTTAGAAGGATCTCTATAAATATGGAATAAAATTGACATTGATTTCCTTCTTTTGGGGGGAGCCCTTGTACTGTAAGATAAGAAATATATTCAAGATTTGATTAAACTTGCAAGACACAGTGAGCTGTGCAGTTCTTATGTGTAGGTTTTCTGCCTTTCTTTCAAAATATACAAACTAGGAGCTTTGTGGCAGCACTGTTAAAGGCTGTTTTTTAAAAAGATGAAACATTGCTAGCTGAAACACGGTAATTTTATTCTTATACATGAGCCATGCACAGGTAACATGGATTCTCCCAGAGTCATCACTTGTTACCTGAATTATTTTTTTTGAAAGCTAAGAACCATTTAAAGTCCCATTGTCTGAACTTTTGGAGATGTACTGAAATATTTCCACAGTTTTCTAAAAACCTGTGGAATTTATTTAAATTTATTTATTTTAAAATTTATTTTCAGTTTTCCTTCCTATTTGGAAGGCCCAGTTCTGAGCTGTCCTGGAAAATCCCCCACCTTTTCTTTGTTGTCTGTTAGTTAACTTGATATCCCCTTTCTACTCCCAGTCATGGCTCAAGGTGCTAGAGGTCCCATTCTGTCCTCAAAACTGTTGTGCCTGTAGGAAGCCTAAAGCTTAGGGTTATCTGGAAGGGAATTGGAAAGAGCTGAGTTATCCAATGAGGCCAAGGTAATCACAGCTCATGACTGCTCCAGAGAAAAATGCCTTCTCTGTGTGCCTGTAAGCATTCTGAGATGCTGTGCCAAACCCCTCCTGAAAGCTATAAAGGCTGGTAAGGTGCACTGTAATGTAGCTCTTCTCCTCAGTGTCCCAGGTCCCTGTAATTGCAGGGGGTTTTCAAAGGTAGGTTACCCTGGTGGTTACAGGCAGGGACAAAAATTCCTCCCCCAGTCATTGCTAAATGGATCCAAAGGAATTTCTTGATTTACTCTAAACTTGGGGAACTAAGGTTACTCTTGTGTGAGAAGAACATACCAGGGAGATTTTCAGTTGTGCTACGATCACTGGTCCATCTTGTCTCCACTCATGAAATCTCTTCTTTCTTCTTAAAAATCAAGCTAGGCATGAAATAGTGTAGGGGAATAAAAACCTACTTTTGCCTTCTCATTTTCTTATGGCTGGCAACTGATAATTTTACTCTAGAGTGGTCCAAAAATATATGTCTATTGTTCTAGAGCTTTAGGCAGATTCTGTAGACGTGAAGTAGGCACATAAAGTGGTGTTTTTCATCATCAGAATGAATTCAGCATCTTCCTTTCTGCCCTTTGGAGAAAACCCTTTCCTGAGTAGCACAGATTCACTGTGTTTTACTTAGCTGACTCCTTACTGGGAATTACTTTACTTCCTAGTCCCGCTGGGTGTGTTTTTGTGGGGTTAGAAATATGACAATAAGCTTGATGCAAATTGTATCTCCATTAAAGCTATTGTGCCAGAGTAGGTAGCACAAAGGGTTTCTAGCTGAGTGCTACCCCACTGAGCTGTGTTGTTGCAGCTTTCTTTGTCCGTGGCGCCTGGGATGCCGGTGTCCTCAGCTGACTCCAGCTGAAATAGGCAAAACAGCTCTCGGCAAATCTTCATGTCCCACTGCAGGGCTGTGCCCGCAGCCAGAAGGGGATGCTCAAAAATGAACTAACCCACCCTGCCCCTCCTCAGCCAGACCTCTGTTGGTACCCCATGAAATTAGGGTGTGTGACCCCTGTCACACCCCGTGAAATTATTCCTGTCTTTTCTATCTCATAAAAAAGGCAGCTTTCCTTTTGCTAAACTTGACCATCTGGTAAAAGAGGGGGAAAAAAACAAAAACAAAACAGTGCAAAATATATGTGTCCTCTTGCATCTGGAAGGGAAAACTAAACTGTTATAGAATGTCTCTTTAGCCAGAAGTTCAATGATAATGACTGCAGAGAAGCAATTTTAGTACTTCCCAATAATTACAGGTTTATAGTTTCATAATTATTTAATGCTTGTTAGATATATCTATTTAAGCACGCTTCTTCTGATGCAAGATCTCTTGCTAAGCTAATTTCGAGTGACTCCCTGCCTAATCAATATCAATCTTCTGGCAAATATTATTAAATATTTGTTTGATGCCTATTTACAAGTAGGAAAATAATTTTGCTGCCAAGGGATTGTAAATGTGTGAAAAAACACCCTGGCAGCTTACTTCACTCACTGTCTACAAGCCGGCGTCTGCATGCCAAAGTTGGAAGACTAAGATGAAGAACATAATTAAGGAAACATATGAAGGCTAGCACAGGGCTTGAGATTAATTAGCTGCGCGTCAATAATCTCATCAATATCCGATTAACAAATGACACATTGCCCAATGAAACATATTGATTCATTCACACTCCACACTGTTAATAAATTGAAGCTGCTTTGCTAAATGAGAAAGCTGACAAAATAATAGCTTCCTAATACTTCTCCAGTATTGTGATAAAAACATAAAATTAGCCCAAAGTACACTTAATTTAGTAGCACTGTCACTACACTTATGAAGCTTGTTAGCACAATAGTGGGGAAGTTTTTTATCAACTAATTGTTAGAATGGATTAATATGTGGATGTATGCAAAAGTAAAGATTAAAATGTTTTCTGTTTGTTTAGAATGGAATTCTTAGATAAAGTGTTTTGGAGAGGTGACATAAACCTTCTGTATAACCTTGGGACTGGAGTTATAATAGAGTTTTTGGTTAAATGCAATGTATTTGTTTCTAAGCCTAATATTCAAAATGTCACTGACATTTTTTCTTTCACTTATTTAAGTAGAAGTGGTATCAATGTTTTGCTTGTGAAGACCAGATTTAAAAAAAATGTATTTTTGATGAGGAAAATTCCAAAATCTTGAAGAAAGCAGATGTAAAAGTAAGGGAGCTCTCTTTTCCCTCCTATGCATTGGGACACCCAGTCTATTCCTACAAAAGAAGCTCTGTGTAAAAATGTGAAAAATGTCTGCAGACAAAATGTGCTACTTGTTTTATTGAACTGCTGAAAGTATTCAAAGCTACAGAAAAATCCAGGAAGATGAAACACTGATAGCATGTTTTTGCTATGGGACTAATATTTCCTCACTGGTTTCTCAAGGTATTTGAGAGAATACTGAAGCAGGACTACTGTGGTAGCAGCTTGTGTTGGATGTGGTACGCTTCAACACAGTGTTTGTTAGAGGGGTGGAAAAGCCACTACAGCTATCAGGGTCTGGACATGGTTTTGTTCTGTACAGCAGTAAGAAAAATCATTTCTTGTAGTTTTTTGGAAGGGGTTATTCTTGTCCACGAGCTGCTTGGTAAGATCAGTGCAGCTTCATTTTTTCTGAAGTGTGTTTGTTTTTTTTTTTTTCCTTTAAGTGCAGAATTCTTCCAACCAGGTGAGGAAAGCGTGCCAAGTGACCTTCTTCCCCTCCCTCATTTGCCACCCACAGTTTCTCGGGCCAACTCTATTTTCCCAGGTATGCTCAAGTTTCTGAAGCACTCACATTAAAAATTAGTGAGCTGAGGTTTGTCTTGACACCTTCAGGCTGAAGGAGCATTTGGAAAAGCCTCTGGTGTTGTGCAACACCTTGGCACATGATGTGTTAATCTGTGTGACTCTTACCTCACTTAAGTGAAGTTAGCGGTGACCACCTGCAGCTTTCACTGAAAGCAGTATAAAGTTTTAGATCCTTGTGCTGTGATCTGTGGATGCTTTGCATGCTTTGTCCTCATATAAATCACATTAACATCTCTCTCCATCTTGTAGACCAGGAGTGCCCAGGAATGGTAAGTTCTCTGAGGGGCACATGTCCACCAGATATCAGGAATGGTCTCTGGAGCAGTTCAGTCAATAGTGTAGTTCCTGACAATGGTGGCAGCATTTCAAAAACAGTTAATAAGAGTGAGGATACACATCTGCCTCCAGGGAATGATCCTCAGAAGCCAGCAGGAGGAATACCTAATTGGAAGTGTCAAAAAAGGAGGGAAAACAATTAAAAATAAAAAATCCATTGCTATTAGACCTAGAGCATGCTAAGGCCTGAAGGAAAACTAAGTGAAGCTTGTGAACTTTAGCTACTGACTGGAGCTTTCTGTCATTTACCTGACAGTCTCTCAGTGAAATTTTGTCTTGCTACCAAGTTGGGGATCTAGTGGATGTTTTCTTGTACAATTCCTCTTTCTTTTTCTATCTGCTCTAGTTACAATGTACTTGAATATCTTTATAGTCTTCCTTAAACACAGCCACGGTTCTAGAAATCATCTTAAATGTCATGATTTATGTAGCCAGCTTGGAGAAATGTGCTCTCTCCTCTCCTTTGATCTGAACTTGTATGGACCATCCAACTCCTCCCACACATTTCAACTTCACTTTGAAAAGGACTAAAGTGAATATTCAAGAAAATCAAATTAGCCCCAAAATTGGCACTGCTCCTTGGTTTCTCATAATGCAAAAGTGCTAATAGCAATTGGCATCTCCAAAATTTTGCCTCAATGAGTTTTTGTAATCTTAAGGACTCCCTGAGCAAGTGGTAATATGTACACACTCAAAGGCTTTGCTGGGCTTCTCTTCCAGGAACTATTCTGCCTCTTTTTAAGCCTGTGCAAACTTGTGTTAGCCACAAAATCTCATGACACTTGTACCTAACCATGCCACGTGCAGGAAGTGCTCCTCTTTATTTCAGATCTGCTACCTGATTATTTCATTGGGTGACCAGTAGTTCTTGCATTACAACAAACAGTGAGCGATGCTGTTTTTTCCAAACCTCCTGCTGTTTTATAGATCTGTCAGATGCCCTCTCAGATCTGTTTTGCAGTCAAAGAATTCCAGACTATCTAATTGTTTCTTAGACAGAAATTATTCAATATCTTTGATCTTCTTGCTTTCCTTCTTATGTACTTTTTCTAGTTTTATTGTACCTGCATCTGTGCTCATGCTTGCATGCATGAGCACACAAGGCTGCGCATCAAAAGTTGATTTCACATTGCAGAATGAGATAGTGTCTGTTGTCCCTGTAGTAATTGGCAATAAATTGCCAGACTGCCTAACTGCAACCTCTTCTCTACAGTCTGTGGTGCAGTGTTTCACCTGTGCTGCATTCAGACTTTAGTTCTGCAATTCATCTAGACAAAGAATTGTTTGCTTTTCTGCTACATTTATAGTTGTAGTTTGGTGTTTCCTATCATCTTACTCTTCCACCTGGGTCTGTTGTTTTTCCTTGGCATTGGAATATCCTGGCGTATTCTGTTTTATGCTTTGAAATCTTACCTCACCACTTCATACTATAAGTTTGGCAGTGATTGGTAATGTGGACAAAATTTAAAAAAAAGGTCCTAAGCGGCTGTTTTTCTAGGAAAAGATTTTTAGAAAAGTGAGATAACAGATTATTTTTTGTCCTTTATTTTTTTTTAATTTTATTTTTGTTGTAGGGGACATCAGGATGATGGAGGTGTGACACTTCTATGTCCTCCTTGTGAGTGTCCTATTCAGGCATTTCCAGAGTTCTGGGCAGCGACAGCACCCTGGGTCCTTAGTGTTAATAGCCCCAGCTTCATCTGTGCTGTCTGCACAGGTAATGGCCTCCTTTAGGTCTGTTAAAGCCCCAGATTTTAGGTTTCATGCCTTGGTCTCACTGATCCCAGCTATCCAGAGCTCATCCTCACAGCCTGCCTCTCATCTTAAACACCTCTTAGCTTTCAAGTCAATGAGGAGGAGAAGATCCCTTGCATGCCACATTCCAACCTGAATGACAGATGGGAGGAGGATGTGTGATGAGGCTGTCTCCCAACAGAGTTTTCTCTAGGGATGGGTTTTTATTATATCTCTAAAACTCCCTGTGCTTTGGTGTCGGGATACCCTTTGCCTTCAGTCAGGGAGTAGCAGGAAAGTGGTGGTGTGGTCTGTGGGGTTCAAAGTTGAGGAAGAAAGGCTGAATATGCTGTGATGATATCAGAAAATCCCATGCCTTGTTTAGTGAGGAAGTAGGGTTCCTTTTCTTTTAATTTTTTGGCAGATTGAAGTAATCCTAGACTGATAGGATAGTTGGGATTTGAAGGGACCTTGAAGGTCATCTAGTTTCAGCCCCCTGCCATGGACAGGGACACCTTCCACTAGACCAGGTGATTGAAAGCCTCATCCAACCTGGCCTTGGACACTTGCAGGGGTAGGGCATCCACAGCTGCTCTGGGCAACTTGCTTCTATGTCTCATCACACTCACAGTAAGGAATTTCTTCCTAATATCTAAACTAAATAGAGTTTTTCATGGCATGAAAAGTGACTGATGTTAAAAGCCGTTGTTTTGTTCACTGATGCTGGGCAGTAAGAGATGGAGATGGATGAGCCAGTTCTGTGTACAGAGCTTCAGGTGCTGAGGGGTCTTCACTGCACATCAGGTATTGTTCTTGTCTCTGTTATCCATCTACAACATAGAGTCTGCAAACTTTCCATATACCATTGTACTTGGCTTCCTTTATCTCACTTATAAATGTTTTGGGAAATGAATGCCTCTTCCAGAGTGTTGTGCACAAAAGTTCCTGACATAGGCACTAATACATGTGGTGTCTCTGGGAAAACTTGTTAGACACATACACAGTATACTTGAACTGGCCTAAAGCTCATAGGGTAAGCAGCAGAAATTCAGGGTGTCCTTCATGTAAACTCTGGCTTTTGTGATACACAGCCTTTCGCTGGTTGGTGGTAACTCACTGAAATGGTAATTCTTAGAATTAGACACTCAAAACAAAAGACTCTTTTTAAAATAACCAAATCCAGCAATCACAAAGAATGCAGCTTTTGAAAAAATGCCTTGTTTCCTTGAATCACATTTTCCTGCTAGTCCTCAGCTCTTTATTGATGACAGATAGAAAAGGCTGTTGCTTGTGTTAGTTGTAAACTTCCCTTTGTCAGAGCCCTTTCCACCATCTGTCACAGCACAACTGTGTGTTCCCAGGTTTGTAGATCTAATGTGTTTTTGCTGCTCAGTGTACAGTACATTACAAGTTATAAAAGCTTGAGTAAATAATTCATGTAAAAACCTTTGTAAATATTGTCAAACTGCAGAATAAATGATTTACTAAGAGGTCTCTTGGCTCAGCCTAGCAGCTTTATTACTGTAACTTGTTTTGTAAACAACCTCCTCCCCCCACCCTGTATTTTTTCCATCAAGTGTCTTTGTGTAAATTCTATTGCTAAGCCTACTTAGATACATTTCAATCACCATAAATAATGCAATGTCAGTGCTTTAACCACCTGGAGACTCCATTCAGAAGTCAACAAAAGGTGTAGTTTGTGTGAGACCCTTAAGGGTATGTATTTTCAATGCATGTAGAACAGTGTACTTCCCACTGTTTTCATAGCTGATTGCATTTGCTGGAGACGGCTCCATCTCAGCTGGAAGGTGCTTTACTGGTAGACCTTAGGTTTCCAGAGGGCTGGAACCTGTGCTTCATTTCATGTCCTGTGAATATTCTGCAAACTGTGTTGTGCAAAAGACATCAGAACTTAGGGTTATGTGAGGTAGTCCTGAAAAATCAGGGGTTTTTCTAGCTTTTTAATAAAGTGTCGTCTGAATGGTCAGAGGGAATGTAATCAGAAACATTTGTTTTAAATGAATAAATATGACTTTGCTTTGATGTATTCATGAGCCCCTTGTTAGCCTTCTGAAAACACAACTGAAAATGAAATGTTTCTTCAATAATACTGGAATGGGAAAATGTGTTACATCTGAGTCCTTATGGGCAGGCGTAATTGTGTGGCTGCATGTGCTAGTTCTGAGTTGGTCCTGTGAAATACAAGCACACTTGACAGATGTCAAACCCTTGTTGAACAACTGCAGGCATCATGATACTGGGAACTGTGGACAATCCATGTCATCACATTGACTCAGGATTTGAGCTCAGGCTCGAACCTACTTTCTGAATATCCATATTGGCTGCACACTCTTTTCCCTGCTGACTCCTGGATGGAGTGGTGGTCATATTTTCCCAACTTGAAGAAACAGGCACTGCTGGAGAGAGCACATCACAGTGGGCTTGTGTCACTGCAGGTAGGACAGACACAGGCTGTCGTGGGTGCCCTGGCTCTGCAGACTCAAGGTGCGGAGATCTCAGCTGTTGGATGAGATGGACGTGGCTCAGTGGAGACAGGAGGTGCAATGGTCCTGCCCAGGCACGTGGTGCAACAGTTGCAGAGTAAGGTTTGCAAGCATAAGGGTGACAGGCAGCTGGAGGATGTGGGAGCAGGTTTAAAGTGATCCTGGGAACTGTTGGGGTGTCCAGGGAAGCAGAGCAAAGAGATTTTGATGTCTTCCTTAGTGAGCTTCTCCCTTCTCAAGCCAACTCATCTTGTCACCATTCACCCCACTTCACTTGTCTCAAGTTCCATGAGAATGGACTACTCACCAAAAAGCCTGGAGATCACCTGTTTGTGTCTCTTGGCCATTTTTCTGTGCTGTAGTGCAATTCAGCATAACCCCCCCCAATAACTGTTCAAACAGGTAGGCTCAACAACATGTCTTCAAACCATCCTCTTATGGGAATGACATTTTCAGAGTTAACTGCTTTGAAGTGACTGTGTTTCAGACTGATCTGAGCAGCTTTTGCTGGTCATTTACAAACCTTTCTGACTCTGAGAATGGTGGAAATAATTCATTAGCTTCATATTATTATGTCTGATATCCAAGCTATCCAGAAATGATGGACTGCTTTGTGATTGCAGAGATGGAATTTTTAACCCTTTTTAGGTATGGAGTTGCTCATCTTCTAATGACTTATCTGGGTTCAGGCTCCAAGAAACAGAGCAGCTAAGCTTTCACTGGCTTGAGAGCTAAGGTTGGACTCCAGGAAAGAAATCTCTTGGAGAACTTAGCAATAGATTTTGTATATTTCTGTATGTCTAATATAATGAGGAAACAACCTCTTCCTTCTGGCTTTTTAACCCTTATACAAAGAGAACTGTAGTGTCCCAGTGATGAATGTAACTGAGTGCATGAGAAAGAAGCAGCTGATAAAGCTTTTGATGAAGCAAAATACCTTTGATGATGTTGAGCTGATGAAAGAAGAAATAATGGTGTACCCTCTACAAGTTATTGCTGGTAGTTTCTATAAAAGTGAAGTTAATGAAATCTGAGGCTCGATTAAACAACATCTTGTCTGTCTTGTGTGCCCAGGACAATACATTGTTTGTGTGAATAGACCACCCGAAGGCTGGTCATGTGTTTTAGTAAAAATCATAGCTTTGTCAAACAAAGCAAAAGGCATAATTATAGCCTTTTTATATTAAAAACCCACCCAATTTTAATTATTATTGTGCATTTCCAATTAGAAGTGTGTTAAACTGTTGCCATTAGAAACTTCAAAAGCATGAAAACAGCAAAAGGCCAGAGACAAGACGAGAGAAAAAAACATCCTAAAAGTCACCCAGTCAGATATGGCCAGAGCACAAAAAATACTCTCAAAGGTGTAAACAGCTGTGGTATGAAATATGTGATGCTTAGTCATGTGTATTATTGGTGTTATGAGATCTAAATCCCTTGGATGTCTGAAGGTTTAATGCTTAATATGTTTAATAATGTTTTAATACCTGTGAAATATAAAATGGACGCAGATTGAGGAGGGAGTCTTTTTGAAAGACCACTTTGTAGCCTCAAGAAGCCCAAATATAAAACCCCTTGAGATTTCTTTTTACAGTGTACATGCATAGGTTATCAGCTGTTCATATACAAAATGATTGTAATCAAAGGTTTTGTTTGGGATTCTCTGTTTAAAACTTCTGTTTACCTTTCAATGGTAAGATAGTTACTTTAAAACCTGGTCCTCTTCTGCTGGTGTTTTTCCTGTCAAACTTTGATGTGAGTTACAGGCTAGCTCTTGGAGACTGACCTCTGTTCTGCAGTGCTCTGTGATATTCTCACTTTCAGTGGAACCTGCTCCTGCTGTGGAGCTGCTCTGTGTGCTGTCACCTTGACGCTGCTGCACTCTGTGCTCAGCTTCTGCTGCTAAACATCTCTGGAGACTGGAGAAGGAATGTTTCAAGTTATACTTTGGTTTTCTGGGTCTTTCCAGTACTCTCTTGGATTTACCCAAATGACCTCTGCTTCTCTCTGTTCCATCGCTGGGGCTCTCTGTAAGTCCCTAATGGAAAGGCACTTAGAGGCACCTGTGCAACTCTGATGACATCAGGAAATACAACCCTTCCTATTCCAGGGACCTAGGTACCCTGAGATTTGATTGGGAAGCTTTTTATATCTCCTTGCTGCAAAATAGAAACTAGTCCTGTACATACTAGGAGAAATAGATCTTTCTGTGCTCCTGCTACTGTTGGGGTTGTTTAAAGGCAAATCTATTGGCTGCTACAGCACATCTATAACTGGTATTCCCATCAGGAGGAAAGCACAGAGAAAACTCCATTACTTTGGATGAAAAGATGATTTCTGTGCCTACTAATTATGCAGACTGAGGCATTGCATCATTTGAATGCTGTTCTCAGGGGTTATATATGCAACTAAATCTTGTAATACTGTCTTGTTTTGGTCTTCCCTTGTATTTCTTCTCAGACTGCCTTGTTTTTATATTATTGTAACATCAAAAGTCTCAGGCAGGGTCGAGCAATCAAGCATGAAAAGGGCAGTAGACAGAGCAACAAGTATTCTGTAATTCCAAGCATATACAATCCAAGTGCTAGAAAAGAGGTGATAGATAAGAACAAGAACAACACAGGGGAAAAAAAATCCAAACAGTAGATTTGGTACATCAGTAACCCACTCTGGGGGCTAGATCTTTAGCATGCATTACAGCAATGCAAGTTTTAGTCATATACTATTTTATTTATTGCTTTAAAAATATTATTATTGCTTTTCTGGATTGTACCTAATGTGCTTGGCCGTTGCAACCTTTGTCTTTAAGATGATGAACTATCTCTTCTTTTTGTCTGATCAGCAAAAACATACATGAAAACTAGGGAAATGTGGGACTAATCAGTGTCTGTATTTAATTTTCCAAATATTTATCTGGATCGAATAGGACCCTTAAGTTTTGGGCAGTTGACTTTATCAGAGAAGAATTGTAAGGTAGCTGATTGCAGCAGAGTGTCTTGCACAGTTAAAATCCTCAGGGCAAGGCCTGTTTCTACAAACACCTTTATCTTCTCCCCTCTGTGGGGGAGCTGGGTTGCAGTGACACAGAGCAGTGACAGACACCTTCAGCTGTGAGCTTACAACGAGTCAGTTAATTATAAAGACAATCTAGAACATCTACAGTGTGAGCAGTATCAGCTGGTGCTGGCAGTGGTCTGTGGCAGAAAGCCAAAGTTGTTTCCCTGGCACATATTCCCCCATCTGGGCAGTCAGAAGGGAAGAGCTAGTAGGGACTGAACATCCTTTGCTGTGCCTATAGGGTGCTACAGGACAGCCTGCTACAATGGGGTTGTGTTTCAACAACTAGGTTGTCATAAAATACGACAAGGGTTGTATATAATTGCTGGTGTTCTGCAACACCAGTGACTCACTGTGTCTCTCCTAAGGAGAGAAAGTTGCTGGAGCCACCTTCTGTGGCTGCCTGAAAGGAACACCTTGGCAGGTCCCACCTGGTGCTTCTCACTTAGCACTCAATAAAAATCTCCCCTCTTGCTCCTCACTCCACTAACCATGTGCCAAGCAACATCCTTCTGTCACTGCTGGTTCCTTGTGCCAGGTGGGTGGTCATTGCAGGAGGTTTTCATCATGCTGCTTATCAGCTACTTCTACTTCATGATGCAAGTATCTTCTCACTGTCAAACCCTCTGGCAGAAATTACCTTTAATTAGTTCACTGTGTGCGGGTTATCCAGATACGCTTTTCGATAGCAGTGCTATCACATTCATTTCCCAAGTAGCAGTAATTATTATGGAAGGGAAAAATAAAAATATATTTTAGACCCAGTTTCCCACTCTCTTAGGTATAGGATGGTGGCTTAGGACTGTTTTCTTTACTAGGTTGTTTCTCTGACTGAGTTCTGGAGAAAAGCATTGTGTCCCATGGAGGAGCTGGAGAGGTTTCTGTTGCTGATGGATTTGCTCTGGCACCTGATGTGCATGCCAGCAGCCATCTCATCAGGGGGACGTGGACGTCACTGTCACCATAGAGACAGCAAGGAGGATACGGTTTCAAAAGGTGAAGAGAAGCTGGGAAGTAGGAAGGTAAGCTGGGTCTGTGTCTCAACTCATGAATGATTTTAAAGTGGTGCTGGATTTAAAAGGATGCCACAGAAGAGGAGCACTCTGCTGAATGTTTGTACACATGTGTGGAAATGTGTATCTAAGTATTGCTTCCTATGCATATATTTACCTGTGCTTTTTTGAATGGACTTGGGTGCAAAAGAACCCAACACAGGTTTTTAAGAGTCTGCTAGTGTTCAGTTTGTGCTTTTCCAAATTAATTCTTCTTTTGCAGGTGATGTAAAAACAAAAAAAGACTTGAATTATGTTTCAGTTTTATTTTAAGAAGTCATAAAATATCCACTGCCTCAAGATTTTCTGTTTTGCACAGGAGCTGACTGAGCTGTGGTGCATTCTAAATTAACATTGCTCAATTCTTCTTGTGGCCTTCAGTTGTGCTTTAGCAATGGTATGGATGTAAAGCAGTGGTTGAGTGTTGACAGGCAAGGTAGGGATAAGCCCTGAGTCATTTTTTAACCATATGGGACTTTTAAAACCTGAGTCTATACTGGCCTGGGACAGCTTGCAGATCTCTCTCTGCCCACTCTTATACCAGCAGATAAAATCACTTCTCCTGAGACCTTACCCCACCCTTGAAGATATAACCTCAGTGATGAATGGACTTGTTTAAAGCTTCAGTTTGCACACTTATGACCCCCAGCAGGGTGCTGACCCCTGAAAGAATGTTTCCTGTGCCTTGGAAGCAAAAGGTAATTTGCAGGTATGGCTCTGAGGGGAGTGGTGGCAAGGAGGAGTGCATCCAGCGGAGTGACAGATGAACTCTTGAGTAATGCCACAGAAGTATTACTACAAAAAGGGTGGTAGAAGGCTTATAGAGGCTGATAAAAGACCTTGTCTGCAATGCCATGCAGTTCTGGATGCCACTGGAGAGGATGGGGCTGGGTGTGTGCTTCTGATCTTGGGCCAGAGATGCTCAACAGAGTCCTTGAGCTCCTCTTCTCTTTGCCCAGCCTGCCACAGCTCCAGCAGGAAATAGCCAGAGCACAGCAGGTTTTTTAACCATGACACACTTGTCTTGACAGCTGGAGGAAGTCTGGCGTGGGAGCCAAATCTCCTGGCTTTGTGTCAGCTCTGGGGTATCTTTCCTGTTTTGGGAATTCCCCGCTGGGGAGGTACCACTGCTGTTTGGAGCAAAGCTCAGGTCTCACCCCCTGGGGCTGTCCAGTCTGGGAGATGTTTTTGGCAAGGATAAAATATCTTTTACAAGATATTTTTTGCTATTTCTGGGTCTCTTTGACTTTATAAATAGCTAAGTGACAAGTAAAGTTTTGATATTCACCCTGTGGCTGAATTTTCTGCAGGATGTTTGCATGTGTGCGTAATACCATTTATATTTATTATTCCTGCTGCTGTCGTCACTCACACATTTTCTGCAAGCAGAACAAAAGGCTCCCTTTGCAGTCAGCTCATGGTCCAACTGCTGTGCAAAGACAGCGGAGGGCACAGAGAGTGCCTGGGGGGCACAAGGAATCCTTGAGATAACATTGCTTGGGCTTCTGTTGTCAGACCTCTACAAACCATGGTAATACATGTAGGCTTCATGCTAATGAGAGGCATCCAGGGTGTATGTGAAGAACTGAACTGTCTATTTGCATGCAGCTGGGGTTTGCATTTTTGGGGGTACCGTTGTTGGGACATGTAGGGAGCTGGCTGACTTCTGTAACAAACTGCATTTTTAACTGGTTTTATCTGATGGCTGCTGCAGGATCTTGTCTACCCAGATTTTAGTAATTCACCCTGACTTCTGTTTTAGGGACCTTCTGACCAAATTGATCTTTGGTATTGATATAAAAATTTGTGCTGATGAACTTCCAGTTTTGACTCACTTTCTGGGATCAGCCTATGTCTCAGTTATGGTTCACCCTCATCATTAATCATTTGATCATGCTTTTTTGAGAGAACAGAAACTGTGATTGTGCTAGATTCAGAGTTCATCCAGTTCACTTCCCATTCTCCCATGGTGGTGGTCTCCAGCTGTTTCACCAAAAAGAAAAAGAAATCCTGCATTAGGCAGGAAGGAGATAAGCTCTCTAAGCTGTAATAGAAACTTTGCTTTCTTCAACAGACAAACCATTCTCTGAGAACTTGATTACCAATTAAGATTGCCACAAAGCCAAATGTTAAGACAGGAGTTAGATATACCAACATTATCTAGCAGATCTGATCTGAAAGTTTTTACTGGTGCAAAAGTCGCTTCTGAGTGACAGCAAAAGCAGGAGGACTGGACATAAAGATGGGCTTGACCTCCAGCCTAGAGCCCTGAACTTGGCACATTTAATCAATTACTCCTCAACTGGAGGGGCTAATTAGTCACTCCTCTGGTTGCTCATCCCCTGCAATCTGCTCTTGCCACAGCATGTGTATGTTTTAACTGCTGGGGAAGAATTAGGAGCAATGCCTATTCTAACAAGCACCACCTTTTTTCCTCTCTCTTGTTAGTGGTGTGGGTAATACAATTCCTCTGCTATATGTTATACCTCTCCTATAATGCTTCTCACTTGACAGCATATATGAAGTGGTCAAGACCTGCATTTGGAAATTGTTACCTGCAATAACAATATTTTTTCTTCCTGCTTACAACAGGAATATTTATATATGCCAGATTTATGCCATGTCCTTATGAGGTGGTACAAGAAGTAAAGCCACAGCAGCTATCTTGCTTATGGTGTTATTGTGTGATATTGTCATGTCTTCATAAAATTTTCTGAGGTTTTCTTTGGCCAGCCTGTTAAGATTGGCTGTAGTTGTGTTTTTTCTTTGAGAATAAAGGAGTACCTCTCTGCCATCATGCCATTGGGTTTGTTGGTGTGTAGCTAATTTACCAGTTTGTGTTGAAAAGGTAAGAAAAAGAAAATGTGAAACTGATGCTGGGCATGATTTCAGAATATAGAGATGTTTACTCACTGTCAGCATCTGTGATGATCATAGTGGTCATTGCCCAAAATTAGATATTGCTTTTTCTCTACACACTTCCATACACCAGGTTAGATGCTTGGATTTTTCAATTGCCTCTGAGTTCAATCCTTCAAGTGTCACTTAAATAATTTACAAGCCTATTTATTTTCACCTATGCTCATTTTGCAGGAGAATGAAAGAAGTAAGATAACTGTTCTGAGAGCTTAGTGTTCTTGTGGGGGTATACAATCCCTTTCCAAGGATCAGTGGACTTTGGGGAGAGTTTCCAAGTGTGTCTAAATCCTGCTGTACTGTTGGCCTTTCTCTCAGATTGGGCCAAAAGCCAGAAAGGATGAATTTTCAGGCAATCCAGCCAGGATTTTTCCATGTGATAAAGGGAACGATGAGGAACTCTAAGCTTTGAACAGATGACTCAGTGCCTCTGGTGCTGAGTTAGACCTATCACTGTGCATATTGCAGAGGCACGCAGTCCACACCCAATTTCATCCTCTGCCCACACACAAATGTGTCATCTATCTGTGCATGACTGAAGGGCTCATATCAGACATGTTTACCTGGAAAAATTGTGGGAATTGTCCTAAAAGGTTATTATATGCTTCCAGTCTATTTTCTCTCTGGTCATTCTGTCCCCACTTTGGATCTCTTGTACCTTTTAGGGGATCCACTTGTGCAAGTAGGTCTGTATGGGTGAACTGTATTTGTAGGGCCATTTGCAAGTCATATCAGTCTAAGAAAATGTAGTGGGAGGGACACAGTGAGATAAAACAATGTATGGAATAGAAATGTATAATTTTGCTTATTTTGGGTATAAATATTGTCTCTTAATGCCAAGTAGTAAATGCAAAGACTAGTTTAGATTAGTGGAATTGATAAAGGCATATGCTCTTTGTTTTCATGAATAGCACAGAATTAAAATGTGGCTGTGTCTGGCATCCATATGCAAATCATGCGAGATTCAGTTCAATTCTATGAAATTTAGTGCTATGAAATTAATTCACCTTAACCAGGCTGTGTAAGAGAGGCTGTGATATTGTTCAATATTAGGAAAAAGCGACTTTTTAGGCTAAAGGAATGTGAACAGGTGTATCTTATATTAAAATTAGCCTTCTATGACCTTGATCAGATTTAGTGTATGCTTGTGAGTATCTCTGAGATTAGGAATGCTAAGCAAGGTTCTCTGGCTTTTGTGAAAGATGGCCTCAAGCCATCCTTCAGAGCACAGGACATCCTTAGGCAAAGTACAATGAAGATCTGTCTCAAAGCAAAGGTGGAAGCTGAGCCCTGGTTCACGAGAAGGTGGTTTCCAAGCCACCCTCACTAGAGGGGAAAGAGGAGATATGATCTTCTGCCTGGGAAGAATTTTCCCAGGTGCTGCTGACAGAAAAGTTGCTTTCTAATGTTAAACAGCCTAGAGCTGGAGGAAAGGGATATTTCTTCTGTGGAACCAGGAAAAGAAGGGAAGAGAAAGAGAGGGAAAATCAGTTTCCTCAATCTCTACCCCTCAGAGGACTATGGAATCAATGCCTTCTGAGGAAGAGATACGTGGTGGTTTTGTAAAACACCAAGGTTTAGAGCATCTACCATTAATTTTCTCTTGGTTCACTTTCATTCTTCTGCCAGGCCCAAGAATTCCCAAAGTAAACTGAAACCAGAAGATTTCAGAGTCCTACTTCTGAACCCAGTCATGGCTGAGTCACATCCTGCCTTACCTGACATTGCACAAACGACCCAGAGAAAACGGCATGATGTGACTCCTCTGTGGTAACTTAAATGAGAAGGATGGTTGTTGGCATGCATTTCTCAACATGCGATACAGCAAAATATTTTTTTTCAGAACTGTCAGCAAAGGCCGTTGCAGAACAAAGGAGGTACAGGCATTAATCTGGGATATTGATGGACAAGAGGTGGCATGAGGATCTGAGAAGATGTGAGTCTCTTAAAGTGTGACAATTTTTACTGGAAAGCCAGGAGCACAGGTTTGACTAGTTCCTAAATGAGTCTACATTTTTTGGCTAGTCTTTAAGAAACAACTTACAGTATTAATGGCAGCAATACAAAATAATTTTCACTTTGTCTTTACTTAATTTTATATATAAAAATATTCAAATACAACTGTGTAAGCATACATCACACTGTGTTGTTAGTCTCTGAGTTGAAATATTGTTACATAGGAGCAGAACAAATAGCAGCAAAGCATTTAATTCCACAACATCTGCAAATGACAAGAGGTGCTAGGGGTAGGTGTTGGGGCCGTCTGTGTTGGCAATTGGACAGTGGGATGGAGGACAGCCTCATGTGGTGTAGCCAACAGGATGGAAGGAGGGGATGCCATCCAGAGGGACCTTGTCTTGAGAAGCTTGAGGGACAGCGCTTTGTGAATCCTGCGAAGCTCAAGGCTGTGTACCAGGTCCTGCACTTGGATGGGGACAATCCCAAGCACAAATAGGCTAAGGTGGAGAATGGATGGAGAGCAGCCCTGAGGAGAAGGGCTTGGGGGTGTTGTTGGCAAGAAGCTCAGCATCACCTGACAATGTGTTTTGGGAGTCCAGAAGACCAACCATCCTGGGCTGCATCAAAAGTTGTGTGACGAGGTCAAGAGAGGTGATTCTGCCCCTCTACGCTGCTTTCATAATGTCCAACCAGGTTACTGCGTCCAGTTCTGGACCCCCCAATATAAAGAAGGGACCTGTTGGAACAAGTCTAGATAAGGGCTGCGAAGATGATCAGAGGGCTAGGAGAACCCTAGGATAGGAGATATCCTATCTCCTATCTATGACATGATAGGAGAACCTTTCCTATGAAGTCAGGCTGAGAGAGTTGAAGTTGTTCAGCTTGGAAAAGGAGAAAGCTCTAGGTAAACCTTAAAACAGCCTCCCAGTTTCTGAAGCAGGCCCACAAGAGGGCTGGGAAGGTGTTTTTACGAAGGGTTGTAATAGTAGGACAAGAGGTGATGGCTTTAAACTGAAAGAGTGTGGGTTTAGGTTAGATATTGGAAAGAAATTCTTTGCTGATATTGAGGTGAGGCACTGGAACAGGCTGCCCAGAGAAGTTGTGGATGCCCCATCCCTGGAAGCGTTCAAGGTCTGGTTGGATGGGGCTTTGAGCAATCAGGTCTAGTGAGAGGTGTCCCTGCCCATGGCAGGGGGGTTGGAACTGGATGGTTTTTAAAGTCCTTGCTGACCCAAACCAGTCTATGATTCTTGCAAACAGAGGTTGAATTCAACAACCACAGTGTTGTGGTTTTGGATGTGGGACTATTACTACCAGCTGCCTCCAATGTTTAGGATTTGAAGTGCACTCTCTTCTTGAGTGTACCAATTGCATTAAAAAAAGCAGTTTTCCACATAAGTCAGAGACTTTTTCTCTATGAGCAGAGGATGATGTAGCTCTACTAAAAAATTTTGGGTAACATCTATGGAGGCTGAAGTCCTGGCTCAAAATCCCTGTTAGCATCCACTGTTTTTCCTCCTATCACCTAAAACTGTTTCATGTAATAGCAGGCAAATTTACTGCTGATACCAAGCCCTATCTAATTTGGTCTCATATGGCCTCCTCCTATATCTGTGATCATGCAATGTTTCACACCCACACATGGTTTCTCAATTTCCTTCACTGCCCCTTTCAAGTATCCTTATGCTATATGAAGCAGCTGCTGGTGTTTAGTAACTTTCTGCACCTGTGGTGCTTTCAGTCTAGGACACTGAAGTAGAATTTCCTTGCTTGGCCATGTTCAGATTGCAAACTGTGCCCCTGGGCTCGGTGCTGGAAAGTATTCAGTGTATTCAGTATATTCAGTAGCACCATTTGCAGATGGTGTGAAAGAAGCTGCTCTCAAGGCATCTTGTCAGCTTCAAGGACGAATGTTCATGGTCCAACCTGAAGCAAATTCTTTGACACCCTGATATGAAAACAGCTTGTTCCTGTTGCCTGTGTGCCAAAGGAAGCTATTTCCTAGTAGATGAATAGGGTATGAAGTGTAAACTTCACATTGAGACTCATACCTTGCATGTTTCAGGAGAAGGGAGACTCTGTCTTCCTGGTCAGCTTGCATCCAGATGGCAGCTTATAGGATGAGATTTTCTTTGAAAGGTGCCAGACAGACTTGTTCTTCATTGTAGCTGAAGCAATGGTTTTACCTTGATGAAACTCTTTAAGTTGCCTTCTTTCTTACCCCAAATTTTATTTCTAAAAATGCATTTTTCCCATCACAGGCAACCAGTGACCCCAATAGCTCTGCTCAGGTGCAGCCATGGCTGAGTGTGCGGAAAAACTTAGATCCTGTGCCAAAGCGGTTGTGCTGGGGAAGAGCTTTCCTTTTCTTTCCTGCAACATTTCCTGTACTGTCAAAGTAAGTTCCCCTCCAGGGAATGGCTTGGCTTCCAGGATTCCTAGTGGCTGTTTCAAAATCTAGTTTCTGATTCAGGCATGATAGGCTCTGGGGGTTTGAAACAGGTCCCCCAGTCTGGATAGCTTTCCCAACTCATGTGTCCATGCCATCCATCAATCTTAGCAGTTAAACTTTGAGACATATCCAAGATTACTCAGTGAACCTGAATCAAAGCCATGAACTGAATGTAAGTTTTTTGTTTCAAGTAGAATATCTTGGTTCCTGAAACTTGCCTCCTTTCTGTGATTTTTCTGCTTGGGGGACAGAGGGCAGGAAAAGCAAAAATTTAGTGCTTTTAACATGTTAAATATCTGCATATGCTTTGTTGTGGGATCTATGGGATAGTGAATCCATCTTTTTGTTAAGGTGAACCCACCTTTGAACTCATTATTAAAGACTATAAAATGGTTATAACTCTTGTAAGAGGACAAAACAGTTCTTTTCAATGTCTATTGTTTTTGCCGATGGGATGACCAGGAAGACTCCTGGTTCAGCTCTATCCTGTTGCTTTTCTGTACTATTGTTGTAAAGATTTGATGGAAAAGAGGAGTCAATACAATGAAGCATCATTGCTTGTTTCATAAGACCACTACCTTAAATACTTTATTTGTATGAAAAGGAAATACTTTCCTTTCATGGACTTCAGAATCTCTAGCCAAATACCATAGGTGAGTCTCTTTATCAGCATGAAGCAGTGGTTTTTTATGGCAGAAGTTCTAAGAAGCTTACAGTATGCTGAGTGCCAGTGTTAATAAGATATTTATTGTTCCATCAGACATGTTGTCATATTTTAGTACAAGAGAAAGAAAGAAGCCCTTAAGGTCAGAGGCAAGTTTTAATGTCCAGTTTTCCTTATGTGCTGGATTTCGGTTTGAGGGAAGTTAATTTTCTTTACAGTTGCTGGTATGGGGCTGTTTTGAATTTGTGCTGAACACAAGGTTGATAATATAGAGATGTTTTTGTTATTGCTGAGCAGGGTTTGCAGAGAGCCAAGACTTTCTCTGATTTTTGAACTGCAACATTGTTGAGGAAACCTGGGATGCACGGGAAGCTGGGAGGACACAGAGCCAGGACAGGGGATCCCAAGAGACCAAAGGGATATTCCAGACTGTATGGCATCATGCTCAGTATGTAAAGTTGTGGAGAAGGAGGAGGGAAGGGGGGAAGTGTTTGGAGTGGTGGTGTCTGTCTTCCCAAGTAGCCATTACATGGGATGGGGCCCTGCTCTCCTGGAGATGGCTGAGCACCTGCCTGCCCATGGGAAGCAGTGAACAAATTCCTGGTTTAGCTTTGCTGGTGTGAGCTACTTTTTCTTCCCCTATTAAGTTGTCTTTATATCAACCCATGGGTTTTTCTACCTTTTATCTTTCCGATTCTTTCCCTGATCCTACTGGTGGTGGAGTGAGTGAGTGGCTGTGCAGCACTTGGTTGCTGGCTGGTATTAAACTACAACACCTTATTATTCGTATAAAGTGGCACCACTTTATCCCTCCATTCATCTGATGCAACTAAGTGGCTGAAGGAATTGCATGGGGTCAGGCAGTTAGAGGATGGGCTTCATGTTAAATTCAGCCTAAAGTCCTGCATTCGTGCTATTGCAGAGGACCTTTGGTATTTCACAGAGTCGTGCTGAATTTTGCTTGAGGAGTGACTTGCCCACACACAGCTCACTACAGCATAAACTCTTGTGATCGTTTTTGTTTTCTTTTCTTTGGTCTTTATTAACTGAAACACCCAATAACCTGTTGCAGGGATGCATGTGAGAGATCCAGCAGCTTAACTTGTTCAACAGCTCAGGATACTTCCTAGTCCAGCTGTCTGCTACTCTGGAAGCATCTATAAAATCTCTTGAAATACAAGATTTTACATTCTTAATTCAGATATTAAAAATGTGGGGGAAGAAGGGAAGAAAGAGGAAGCAAAAGAAGAAAGAAAAGGGATTTTTTAGTAATTCTTTATGAATCTTGAGGTAAAACAGTTGCTTTTTCACCTTAAAGATTACCTTCCCCAAAATGTAAAGTGTAAGAAGTAACTATCCAAAGGCTTAAACTTAAACCTCTGGGAATACTGATAATTTCAAACTGAAATATCATCCATTTATGTTTCATGAGTAAAAAATGGAGGAGAATTAATCCACCCATTCTGAAACAAAGAGCCACATACAGCTGCCACAGTTGCAATACAGCTTCCACCTGCAACATGAAAAGTCATAATTAGGAAGACCATGTCAGTGAGCCAGGGCCTGAAAAGGGCATTTTGAGCACTATATTCTGCATTTTTACTACTACTGCCTTTCTATAATTTCTGTCAAGTACAGATGAAAAACATGGATTTGGTTCAGATGGAACAAAATGGGAGATCTGCTGAAGGTTTTTTCCAAGCCCTGGTGTGAGGAGGCAAGGTGGCACTGTGCAGAATCACCCAGTCACTGGTAGATCAGGGCTGTGTTAGCACTTTCAATAATCTCTTGAAGTCTGAGGAGAGATTGAATCTACAAGAGTTTAACATGACCTTATGCAAATTCTTTTAGGAAGTGAATTGATTTAAAGGGAAGGAAGTAAATCAGTGATGTTAGTTTTAATGTTTTCAACTATCATGGTGAAAAACCCACAAGAAAATATCATCCAGAATAAACATGCTGTATAAATAATTATTGTCAATTTCTGTCCAACCTGTGATGTATCTCTGTGAGCATCAGTACTTCACAAAGTTCACTTCTGCTGTTTTTACCAGCTTCTATGGATTTTCTGAGGTTTCTAGGTGTCCCTACATTTCGGATGGTACTTGTGTAGTATTTTGACAGCATGCTCTCAAGTTTTCCAGACCCAGTGGTAGTCTCCTCATTTATTCCAGTGGGCTTATTTGTCTTCTGCACAGCACCATGTAGGCTGCAGAGGGATGGTCTGCAGTGGCAAAATCAGTCTGGTCTCATAACTTGCTACTCATTGATAGGTGGAAGTCACTACTGCTCCACTGAGCAAACTGTGGCCCCTGTTTTTGTTGTGTAGTAAACCCGGCCAGCACAGGTTTCACTTGAAGAAAAAAACAGCGGCAAATGACAACTGGTAAGGATTTTTTATCTGTCATTTTTAATTTTTTGGATTCTGTTAAGTAGTTAACCCCTGGTCAATAAATGAATAGGAATGAATTAGAGTGACAAGAAACTGTATAAAATCTCATGTTATAGAAGCACCCTTTTTAACTCTGTATTGTCTGCTGTTAAAATTTGCATGAGAAAACCTTCAGTTCATTAGGATGTGAAAAAAAAACCGTTGAAATTTCTGGTGAAAAAGAGCTGAGTATTTGGGCTATCTTATGTCCACTTCAATGGTTTTAGTTTTTAGAATGTGACTGATCAGCAGTAAGTATTTGAAACTGTTTTAATCTTCACCAAATGAGGAATGATTATCTCAAATCAGTGAAATTATACCAAGCTGAAATCACTGAAAAGGTTCTAGAATGTTTTCCTTAAGTCCTTAATTTGGTATTTGATGGAGGGAGAAGGATGAGGGGTCAGAAAAAATTGAAGTGTAATCTTTTCCATTCTGCAGGAATTTTCACACATTCTCTTACTACAAATGTTCTCAGTTGGGAGTGTTCTTATACATTAGTCTGCTGCATTCAATAAAGTAATTCATGCAAAGAGAAAAGTGTGTGCATAAATGTTTGTCAGGATTGAGACCTATAAATTTCAGACTTTCTCCTCATTTAAAGTCTTCTACTCAATATGTAAGATGCTTTTAAATTCTAGTAATTGTCCAAACCAAATCCTAACTAGGAAATCAATGAACCTATAGACTGTAGTGTCTTAAATGAGTACTACTCATTTAAGTAGTGCTTAAGTAATGCTACATGCTTTGTAGCATTTCTCTTCAAACCATTTTCTGAAGTAGTGAAAAGTGCAGTATTAAAGTCTATTTTCAATTTGGGTGTCACCCAAGATCACAAACGCCAACAAATATAAACCTCGCTTATTCTCCTAACATAGCAAGTGATGCTCAGAAAACAGCTTCTTCTGGCTCAACTTACCCACCCACTTGTCAAGTGAAACTGTCTCTTCCAAGACAGATTATCAAAATGTTAGTATGCCACTAAACCTCAAAAAACTTCACTGCTCTGCTAGCCTTTGCATGACCCTGTGTGGAATGGCAAATTCATTGCTTTTTTACTTCCAGAGTGCACCAGTCCAAAACTGGAGAAGTAGGTGTAGGGCATCAAGTTGTACCCAAATGGGTGAGAAGGAAGTAGGGCTGCCCTGCTCTTCTCCAAGGCAGTGGACAGGTGAGAAGACACACATACACAATGTGTGGGCATCCTCTCAGGATGTGTGCTGGAATGCTGTACGTGGTAATGTGTCTCCTTCCTGATTTTACATCCTCAAATCATTGCTGGATGCTACCTCATTGAAGTTTTTTTTTTTGGTTGTTTTTTTTTTTTTTGTTTATTTTTAAAATTAACTGTAACTATTGCAATATGCTATTGATAGTAGATTCTATTCTAGGCCTCACAAATCAATCAGTGTAGTTTTTCACTTTGTTCTTCTGGTGGAAGAATAGAAATATTTTCAGAATCTTAGTTTATGGAGCTGGTAGTAAACTTTAATGTTGTTATGGGGGTCTAGTTTTAGTATATGTTTTCTCTGATGGAAAAGCTCACTTAAGGATAATCTTTTTCCTTGATGGAGTTTGTTGTGCCCTGTCTGTAGTGGCACAACCATGTGCAGGACCAGTGAAATGGTTCAAGGCAAATAATTTAAAAAAGAGGTGTTTTGGGGAGAGGTATTTTTAACCTGGCTTATATCTACAGTAAATACAGCCCGATGAGACTTAAGTGAACTACTTTCCAAGGAGAGGAATGAATGGAGAAAAGAAGGGGGCAGGCAGCAGGAATTTAAGCTGCTGGATCACCAAGGAGAATGTGTCATGAGATTGCTGCTGACTTCTCCTCTATCAGAAGAAGTCATGCAGAGGGCATCTTGGTTTTACAGCTTCTCCATTGGTTATAAAGAGCTTTGGGCCTACTGGATATGCCATCTATGCCAAAATGCAGGAATTTGGAAGCAGTCATGTTTGACTATTCCTCCCTTATTCAAGGTCCTGAGGTAGCTGTTTTCCACATGTAATAAATGAAACATCACTAGCATTTATTTCAAAGGGAGATTTGGTTCAAGAATTCAAATATTGAAGTCAGAATTTCAGTTGTTAATTTCCAGGATGGGACAAAGAAACTTCACACCTAGCTGTGCTGGCTGAAGACACCAAGTTTAAAACATGCCAGGCACAATTTTCCTGCAACTGTTGAATGAAAACTAATGGAAACCATTACAGATTTGAATTGTGTGTGTCTGGATCTTATCAGCTAACTGGGTCTTAAAAACCAAGCTGCAACTTCTGCTTATTAGTCAAAATATGTCTTTAAACACTGCCATTTCTAATTAGTCCTATGCAAATTAGAAATGGATACATAATTCCTGAATTCTGTGTGTAGTTTGTGCCACTTTCTCAGTTGTAGAAGACATAGCCTCAGTTTCCCTTCACTTGTACTTGGTGATTATGTCTCATTAGCAAGTGCCTGACAGAGGATTTCACTCACTGGGTTGAATATATTGATATATATGTATAGTCAGTGTCAGCTGGCATATAGGCTGATATAAGGGGGACTAATGGGAATGTATGAACAAGTAGCCTATTTTGTTTCACGTTGACACGTATATGACACTAATCTGGAAACTCCTGCCAGAGGCAAGTGAAATATGTTTTGAACAACTAGAGGTATTCCTTCTGGGACTGCTCATACAGCATGATTTCTGTCTCTTTGACTGAAAGAAAACTCTCCTGATCTATTAGAAACAGTACTGATATTTGAAGTGATGTATGTAACAAGTGCAACTTTTGCAAGAAGCATTTTCCTGTATTTTCCAGTGAGTCTTTGCTTATACACTTGCTTAATTCAGAGAGAAAACCCTTAAACATTACACTTTCATATATATATTTGAAATTTTGATCTTTGAACTAACAAACAGCAAAACTGATTTTTTCCTAGAGCAGAGTGTGCTATTTACAGAGAAACTTTCTTGGAAAACCATGCTCCAATCATTGTAGGCTGATTCCCTAAACTGCAGGGTGAATAAAAAAATCCTTCTGATTGGTTTGCTTTGCTTTGTGGTGGTAACCAGAAAATGAAAAGTAGATGTTCATGATGAAGTACTAAACTCTATGGCAAATACAAAATAAAGTCAGAAAATGAACTACTTGTTCCCTGAAAATAAATTAGAGAGGGAACTCTGAAACACTTTTAAAAAGAAGTTTGTGCTCTTGTCACAAATGTTGACCGATAATAAGTGTTTTATACTTAGATTTTTTAATTTACCTTTGCATATGATATCTGCTTAGAGTTTACAATGCTGCTTCTGCACAAGCAAAATCATTCACTAGTTTTGTCTCTAAAGCATATATATTTTTCAGGCTTTCATTTGCAGCTCAGTACTTCTAACTAACATTCTTCCCTAATGTGAATGCCATGTAATTTAAGAATTACAAGTCACAAAATTTTCTGTAATGAAAAGAATCTTTATTTTTCTTTTTGCTGGTTAAAAGCTGGGATGTGGGTGGGAAGGGAAAGTTAAAGGCAGTGGCAGTGCTGAGGTTCCTGATACCATGATTATGCATCCAAAGTGGTGTGCAGAAATTCACCATGGTTGGTAGAATCATGAAGGCAACATGGAGTATTACTGTGCCTGTTTTATGAGTGGAAAACTGAAGGAAAAAAGAATTTTGACCACGAGGAGCGTGATTTTCTTACTGTGCTCAGTCCCTCAGTCCTGTTGCCTGCTATGATCTCAATCTGAGCTGTCTCCAAGTCTTGCAGTCCAGGCTGGGGCTGGTTTTGTTCCTCCCTCAGTAGTGACTCTCAGGTGAAGATCACTAAAAATTTCAGTACTCTTAAACATGAGTCCTGGCACTTCAACAGGAGATGGTCATCCATAAGCCAGGCTCTGAAGCAGTGCAGTCAACATTGATGTGTGGTGCTTTCAAATTGGTGGGAAATGGGAAGATTGGAATGGTGGCACAAAACCTAAAATTTTGGTATTTCCAGCTTCCACAGGAATTGCTGGTTTGGGCTAAGATTAAATTTTGCCATAGTAGCTGGTGTGGGGTTTTGGGTTTGTTATAGCAGCGTTGATAACACAGGGATGTTTTACCTATTGGTGAACAATGCCTACAGTGTCAAAACCTTTTCTGTTTCTCACAACATCCCATCAGTGAGTGGGCTGGGGCTATGCAAGAGGTTGGAAGGAAAAGAAGTTGGGACAGCTGACCCCATTTGATCAAAGGGATATTCCATAATGTATGATGCCATGTCCAGCAGTAAAACTGAGTGTGAGGGAAGAGGGTGAAAGGTGTTTGGGGGCTGGCTGGAGGTCAGTCCAGTGGTGGTGAGCAGTTGTTGTCTTTTGCATCACAGTTTACTTGCAGTTCCCTCTCAACCCCCTTCTGTTCTTTTCCCCTCATTTAAAAAAATCTGGCAACCCAGAAGGCCAATCATATCCTGGGCTACATCAAAAGCAGCATGGCCAGCAGTGCAAAAGAAGTGATTCTACCACTCTACTCTACTGGTGAGACCCCACCCGGAGTGGTGCATCCAGCTCTGGAGCTCCCAGCGCAGGAGGAAGGACATGGATCTGTCAGAGCAAATCCAGAGCAGGGCCACCAAGATGATCAGAGGGATGGAGGGCCTTTCCTCATAAGAAAGGCTAAGGCAACTGGGATTGTTCAGCTTGGGGAAGAGACGGCTTCAGGGTATTCTAATCATGACCTTTCAATACCTGAAGGGAGAAGAATGGTGGAGAAAGACTTTTTACAAGAGCACATAGTGACGGGATAAAAGGGAGTGGCTTCAAATTAAAATAGATTAGGTTTAGATTAGAGATTAGGAGAAATTCTTTACTGGAGGGTGATGAGTTGCCCAGAGGAGATGTGGATGCCTTATCCCTGGAAGTGTTCAAGGCCAGGTTGGATGGGGCTTTGAGCAACCTGGTTTAGTAGAAGGTGTCCCTGCCCATGGCGGGGGGGGGGGTGGGGGGGGGGGTGGAACTGGATGATCATTAAGGTCCTTTCCAACCCAAATCAGTCGATGGTTCTAAATTGTCTGTATCTAAACCCATGAGTTTTTGTACTTTTATCCTTCTGATTCTCACCCCTACTCCACTGAAAGGGAGAGTGAGTGAGCAGCTGAGTGGTGCTTAGCTGCCTACTGAGGTTCATCATTAGAAAAATCATGTATCTATCCATTTTTTCAGGCACACAGAAAAAGGCTAGGAACTTCACAACCTATCAAGGGAAGGAATTGAATGTGAGCCTAATTTTGAGTGTGTTAATGATCTTTATAAAGATATATTGCAGTAAGATCCTTTCTTTATAAATTAAAAAAAAAAATAGAAAAATCAAAGGGAAAAAATATAGCATGGATCTGAGATTACTTTGAAGGACCTGCTCCCAAAATTGATGATTGAAAGAGGACAGGCACAGTGCTTTTGGCTCCAAAGGTCAGTCCTGCTGAATTTAAGTGACTGATGGATTCTTTTCACTGGAGATGCAATTTTCCCCTGAAGAAATATTTCTTAAAGACCATGGCTGGCTACCTGGCATTTATGAGAGAGTCCAAAGGGAATTCCAAGCAGGGTTGTTAGGATTATCATTTACTCAGTGGTTTCTGCCGCTGTTGTAGTGCAGGGATCCCACAGCACTGCTTCTTAGCATGTGATGAACTGTGCCCCAGGTGAAGGTGAGGGAGAAACGGGGCAAGTTGCTTTTCTGCTCCTGCTGTGAACCCGCTGGTTCTCCTCCAGCCATCTCCAGCACCTCAGCTGTGCCTGGCATTGCTCTCCTTGGCCAGTGATAACATGCCTGTGCCTTCGGGTGAGCTCTGGGGAGATTCTAGGTGCACAGCTACCAGCAGAAGGGTTCTTTCCTTCTGCATGACAGCGTGGTGAAACCCATACTTTTTATGGCTAGGTTTGTGAGACCCTTGTTGTACACTGGTCCAAGTGATTCCTAGTGGATGATACAGCATAAAGTATCAGCTATTGCGAGAAATGTGTACCTGAGCATGCTCCAGTGGAAAAGTGTGTTGTTTTGATGGCTCCCAGACCTGTAGCTGGTGATAGGAGCCTGTTAATAGGGGTGTGGTGCTAAAAGTGTTTTTGTGTATCTCTCTAATTCCTGCATTTTTTGTATTTAAAATAGATTACTTTCACTACAGAAAGTTATCAATATATACTGTATATTTAATCTAGCATGCTTAGTTTTTCCTCTTGTGGACAAAACAAGCATGATTAGGTGAAAAATTAGAAGAAAGTGTGGAATATCCAGTTTAAGAACTTCTAAGTAATTGTTTTGCTTTGCCATTTTATTACAAATGGACTTAGAAATAACTAAAATCCATCCTTAATTAATGCAAAATGCACCAGCCAGGTATGAAATAAAATACCTGGTGGGATAGCAAATACTTTTTATGTTATATTTTGCTTGCTGAGAAGATTGTTTACTCTGTTTTTGCTGTATTCTTTCAGGACTGCAAGCTAGTTTAATGTTACTGATTCAGCTGTTATCCATATAAAGAAAATAGGCTGGTGAGGTTAGCTAAGACCACCGTTAGCATCATTTGATACAGTGTCGAATGTATTGTACCATAAAGAGAAAAGGAAAATCAATGTCTAACACCTTCATTTAAAAAAAACAATAAAATGTCCCCCATCAAAGCAAAGAAACAAGAAGAATTCCTGGAAGACCCAAATAATAGGAAGTTTTCAAACTCTAAGAAAATCGGTGTTTAGATCCTAATGTTATTAATGTCTCTTCTGAACTCATTGTTTATCTGTTTTTGCCTTTGCTGTCCTTAATTCAATCAATCACACTTTTGAAGATGAAGCTCCAAATTTTCCCATTAATGTTTGGATTCCTGGACTGTTGTGGCTTCACAAGTCCTTATTGCTGCATCTTTGGCTCTTCTACAATGCAGAGATATTGACCATGGATAAAAATGCTG
This sequence comes from Cinclus cinclus, assembly GCF_963662255.1. NCBI lineage: Eukaryota > Metazoa > Chordata > Aves > Passeriformes > Cinclidae > Cinclus > Cinclus cinclus. The sequence goes on from NC_085046.1 coordinate 65,887,081, forward strand.
AATTCACATTTTATGTCTTGAACAGTTCTCTTCTGCTGGCAGCTTCTCACTATTCTACTTTGAAGAGGAAATGAGCCCTTTCAAGGTTTTGTTGCTTTTGGTTCATATAGGTGGTTCTTTTCTGCTGCTGCATCCAGTGGCTGTACAGTTCCAGTGGCTGGAAAATAAATGCACATACTCCCTTGTCCTGAAAACCCATCCCAGATTTTGGAACTGGAACTGGGGTTGTTTTCTGAGACATAAAATGACCAGACACATGACTTGAGTTTATCTGTGGGGTCTTGCTGGGGCTTTTTTTTTCAATATTGCACAGTGCCCCAGAGCAGAGAGCTTTGTAACAGCTGTGGGCTGTGGTGCAGGGGATGTTTGGGCAGGGCTGGCTCTTGCAGGAGGAGGAGCTGCTGGATTCACAGCCCCCAGCATTGCTTCCGTGGCTTTGGCACCCCAAGAAGGGCACTGAAATCAAGGAGTGATGGCAAAGGTCAGCAGGCTCTCAGCATCAGCAAAGCCTGGGCAAAAGCTCAGCCCTTCATTCATTAGTGAGAAACTGGAGTGACAATGCAGCCTTTTTCCATGGGACATTTTTGGCCCTGTCCACTGTCCATTGTATTGATTTCTATGAAATTTAAGCACATACTCAGAATTAGGCTCTTCTTTGCCTGTTGCCCTCAGGAGAGAGAGTTTCCTCAAGTGGGGCCCAACATGTACTTTGTACCGGGCATCTTCTGACCCAGAAGGTCACCTCTGGCTTCTGAGGGACTCTGAAGGGATATTTTTAATCATTCAAAGTCTTGTTTTGTTTTCAGGCTCCGCAAAATAACGTGAAAGTGTGTTTGTGTAAATGCACAAGGGAAAATCTGGCCAAGGAAGAAGCTTGTTATTCATTGTGGGTCAGGTCCTGCATCTGTGGAGTCAGACTGAGTATCATCATTGATTTCAGTGGGCACAGGGGCAACCTGTCTGGCCATTTTGAATGAATAAATTGTATTCCCACATAGACACAAAAGCAGCTGGTATGAAATTGAGGCCTTTTTGCTGACATGATATATAAATTGTGAAGTTATTGTATGTTTGCTTAATTATAACCTCAAAGTAGAGGAAAATTTTCATCCTTTCAATGGAAATCCCAGCACAGGGAATGAGGCACAAGTGGGACCCACATAAATGCCAGATGACAGAAGCTTTCCTGTGTTTGACAACTTTGGTACTGTAGTCTTCAGGTAAGGTGTATGCTATAGCAAGCTCTGTGTCATGTTGGTAGTTATTCTCTGGTGGTAGAATTTATCCACTTTTGGAGTGTTTCCACTTAAAACAAGGATTTTGTTGGCATTGCTTCATCTTATCTTAAGCTATATTTTTTTGTTTATGTTTGTTAGCAGTTGTTTTTTTAAACCGATTTGATGCAAATTTGTTTTCAAAAAGAAACGAAGGAGCAGCACCACATCAACCCTTTGCTCTTTGACCTTGTCAGAGATGGGATGGCATCAGGAAAGAACACCCTCCCTCCCTCCCCCCCCCCCCTCCCCCAATCCCAGCAGGTTTATGGGCTGGTACTCTGCAAGTCCATGTGTTAAACCCAGGGATATTAAGAACTGCAGACTGAAAATTCAGATATACTGCCTTTCCTTTGTTGCAGGAAGAAGCATTTTTTGCTGCAGGTCTGAGAAAGGGCAAGCTGGTATGGAAAAAGAGGTAAGTGAAGAAAAAGCCATGCTTTCCAAAGAGGAGAGTCAAAGGGACTATTCCTAGCATTTCTATTTCATAATATTATTTGTAGTGTGATGGGAGGGAAGTCAGCAGACGCATAGGCTCCTTTATAGCATTGACAAGTCAAGGAGATGATTAACGAGAGTACCAGACAATGTAATGGTAGGAGAAGGCCCACAGAAGTTAAACAAAAGTGCCTTCAGAATTTAGAGAATTCCCATGATCCATAGTAGGACCTCATTGTGCTTGTCTACTGTTTCTATTTTTGATTAGATTTATAAACACAGCACCACATATTTTCATGTGGCTCATAGCCCCAGGGCAGAGAGAGATTGACTGCGCTGAAACTGTGAGGCTTGTGAATTTCGGGCAAGGGATGGAGTGAAATAAGTAGTGTAATTGTTTTTGTGGAGTGACCGTGGGACCTCTTCTGTTCTGAATTACACATGGTTCAACCCTTTGACCCAACCAACCTCGGCAATGCCTGGTAGATCTCCTAAAGCTGTGCTGAAAGGTCCTATCAGTGACATGTTGGAACATTATCTGTCATGTGAGATGTGTGCCAACAACCATATTAAACTACATTAATTACTAGTGAGGCCATGTTTGTGACAATCTCAACTTCATTTAACCCATCATCATGTTAGTTATTGTTTAAACAGGAAGTACAAATGAGGACAATTTATGAAATCAAAATGCAGCACCAATGTTTTGTTTAATAAATTGTATGTTTTACTTTGTTTTTATTTCCCTTCTAGTTTTTTTCTTCCACTGGCATTTTTGTTCTTGTCATCAGCTCTGTAGTTTGAGTTTTTTGAGGGCTTTTCTATTTTAAGAGCAAGCAATAAAGTGACTACTTCTTAGTAACTGAACTAATACACCAGTGAGATTGTTGTTTCTTTAGTGCAATTGGAAATGAAAGTTGACTGAAAACACAGTGTGTGTTTTCTAGCAAGAAGCAATCATGCTAAGTTAGTTTGTGTAAGGCTGAAAGACCACACGTGGGTTACTCGCCTGATGCACACCCTCACTGCTGATTTACACTCCAGCTGGCAGGGCTCTGTAGGCCATGCTTGCACTCCTCTGAGCATACACATGAATGGAGCATACTCTTCTTTTTAATTGTATGACAACAATTTTCTCATAGGTCTGACCTTCTAGGTAGCAAAGCTTTCTGTGGGTCCTCAAAAGGTATGTAGAAATTCAGAAGAATTCTTTGCACATGTTTGCTTTCTGAAGCATTTGTGTGTTTTATAGGGGAAGAGGCAAAAGCTTTCCCACGTGCTCATGCGTAGGCAGCGTGCAGGTTCACTCATGCCTAGCTGTGCCTGGTATTCTCTTAGACTAGATACACAGGGTTACATCTTCCACCTACACACTGAGCTGCCCTTTGCGACAAGCCTTTTCCTTTGGCCTCATTGTCTAGCTAGAATAAACAAAGTGTGGGGTTATTTAATTTTATTTCGTTTTGATTGCTGCAGCGTCAGCTAAAAACACTATTAAGTGTCTGACCCTACTAAGTGTCATTCTTTTTAGCAATGAGGAGTTTGTTCTATGCAAAATCTAACGTGGAGTGCTTAAAGCAGGCAGGTGCAAATACCAAGCTGTTTCTCTTTGGCTGCCATCCCTTAAATAGACAAAGTAATAGGCTGGGAGAAAGGAAAAGGTTCCAGCTCCAGCTGCATAAAGGAAAGCCTTAAGAGGGATTAAGCAGCTGGTTGCAAGTATTAAATACTGTAAATACCAGCTAATGTATTTGTGTGTGTGTGTGTGAGTGTGTTCACAGAGGAATACGTGCTTAGTGAGGCTCCATCCCTTTTTATGAGAGAGGATCATTCTTTGAAAACTGCTCTGCTTTTTGTTGAAAGGCTAATGCTCTCACTGAAGTGAATGAGAATAGAAGCCAACGTACCTGTTCCTGTTTACCATCATTACACTCCTTAGAGCATTTCAGGCATTATTAGGTTCTTGGAGCTCTACCAGATTGACAATATTTCCAGCTACTTCTCTTTTGGCTGTATACAAACAAGGCCCCAAAGGAAAAAACAAAAAAACAAATAAACAAACCCCCCCAAAAAAACCCCAACAACCAACAACAAGACAACCATCCCACAGACAAAACCATAGCTGAATCTGCTGAGCTAGTTTGCTGATGTTAGAAACAGTTGTTCATATTAGGAACACCTAATTTAATTTCATGAAAGAGACATAACATGCCAGTATGTGTATGAATCTAAGGTATGCATTTCCTAAAAGGAACTAAAACTCTGTCATTCCAAAGTTGCTCTTCTTTTTGACTTCCAGCTTGCATGGGGACTGCTGTCTGGAAGCAGTAACTTTAACTTTAACTCTAAGGCTGCTGATGAGGTCTGTCTGTGTGATCTTCGTAAGCAGATAAGGGTAGGGAGACAGCTCAGAGCAGAGCTTGTTTACAGCAGGACAGAAGAAAACAGCTAGACATAAATGAGGGCTGACGGTTTCATGAAGCACAATTGGTTGATCACAGATTCAATATGACTGCCCTGAACTGAGCGATGATCCGTACAGTATGCAAAATTCACTTTCTTGCTGGTCTGTGCCCACCAGCCTTCCAGCAGCTTTCCCAGAGCCCCTCAGCCACGGCTTTGAGTGGAACCAGAGATGAACGCAGCATTGTTGTACCCAATTCCTTTTGACAACAATCACATTCTTTTAAAAACTTCATAGGTTTTAGTTGTCACTGGTTATAAATGAGGGTTTTTTTCCCTTGCCATTGCTGCTGCTGCTGCTGCTGCTGCTGTGGTGCTTGCTGCTCTCCCACAGATGCGAGCTCTTCAGGTTCTGATATTCCGGCTTTTCCTTTGTTTCCCTTGGTATCAGAAAGAAGGCGGTGCGTTTTAATGATGATGGTGTGCAAAAAAGCTTTTAAAGGTTTAGGTCACTTTTTGAGTGACAAGGTGATTTGTCTGCACTGTGCTCAAGCACTTCTAACTCCCCTTGTCTTGGCTGTAATGGAGCACAATCAAGGTAAAAAGACATTAAAATAATTAAAAGGCAGGACTTTCTGTTTTCCAGCAAAAGTCATGGAGATATTTGAGGTAGGATGAACTGCTACCAGCAGCAAGATCACCCTTTGAACCTGACTTTGCAGGCAAAGGACATCCTCCTTCTGTGTGCTGGTTGTGCATGGACAAATCTGATGTATTTGGTTTGTGGATGCAAGTTGTACACCCATCACCACAGGTGTAAACCAGCACACCCTTTGCATCACTTAAGCTCTGGCTTCAGGCTGTGCAACTTTTTTTTCTTTCTTTTTTTTTTTTTTTCCAAATGCTTTTAATTTTTTTTTTTTGGGATAATATTCTCTAATCAGAGGGAAGGCTTTCTGTATGGATGTGTGCTCATGTGCATTTTTCTCGGTATGCTCACACAACTGGACTTTGCCTGCAAACATGCCAAATGGTCCCTGAAAGAATTTATTTAATTTGTTATTGAAAACCTAAGTTTTTCAGGTAGGTACTAACTGATTAGATAACATTTGCTTTAGGCATAAATTTGCATAAATACATACATTAAGTAGTAGTGACTAATGATAAAATTAATATCAAATGCAACTGGATAATTTCCTGCTTATTCTCTGAAGAGAAGGCAAAGTATTGTAAGGGTGTGGGGGGGGGGGGGGGGGGTTGGGAAAGGAAACCTAAAATAAAAAGCAGGGGAAATAGTGTTATTTACACTACTTAAAATTGCTCATGTGTAAAAGAGAGAAGGATGAGGAAATTGGCTGGAAATAGGTATGAAAGGAAAATGTCTTCTAATTTCCTCTCAAGCACAAAGTGACAAGAACATATGTTGATTAGACAAAGGCCACCACTGAAATACTCTGTTATTCAGTTCTGTTGAGAAGCAACACTGGAAGAATTCAACTCTGCTGTTGGAAATCAAGTATTGCTTTAATTCTAAAAAAGTATGAAAAACTTATTTTCAAAAGCTGATCACATTAAGGGACAAGGGTATCATCTCTTCGTAGTAAGTAGGAATCACAAGCCTGCTATATCAATTACCTAAAAATACTAGTTGGCATTTCACTGAAGTACCAAATGAATGTGTCACTGAAAACCACAAAATTTGGTGTTAACTGTATTGAATCCTAAAAAAAACCCCAAAGCCTCTCAAAAATCCAATGCCACAACACCCTCTCTGAAACAAAACAAACAAACAAAAAAACCCTCTCAAAAAATTCCAAGCAATAAAAACCCCAAAACACACACACTCCAGAATCCATTGCAGTACACATATTTGTTATATATGGGGAAAGAGGAATACCTGTTTTTCCTTCTTTGTGCTGTGAAAGGAGCTTGTGCATTTTCCAGATTATAACAGTTGAAAGTTGACTATGGCAAATATAGTGAGCACTCAGTTTTGCTAGGGAAATCTGACATGCAGAAAGAATACACAGAATCTAATGCAGATCATCTTAATTTCATCAGAGTTACAGATGTATACTGATTTATACCACTTGAAAATTTGCCCCAGAATTTTTGGCTTGATACTATTTTCTTTAGCTGTTAATATGGAGTTGAAGATTTTGTGTGGTGATTATACACAGCATAGTAAGAATAATTATCACACAGCAGTGTTACAAATACTCTGGAATCTTTAAAAGTGGCTCAATTAAAATTTTATGGTATGCAGGAATGCAGTAATTTTTTAATATTTCAAAGCAGACATAATTCTGAAGATACTAACCGAATGCATGTATATTTTTGAAAAAATCAGAAGCAGTAGTGTGAATTTCTGAACCTATTGAACTCCTACCAAAATTATCATTAACTTCAGTTGTGCTGCTTGTGGCTTGCAGGAATTTTTCCTCTTATTGTATTTATTTGTTGTTGCTTTCAGATTGTGTTTAGTCATTTTTACTCATTCACTTTTTGGTAGGGTATTAGTCTTAATTTAGAGCATGTCTACTGTTTTCAGAAAACCAGATATACGTGTGCATATATACATATATAAATATGAAGATATTAATATCTATATTAACCTGTCAGTGGTATGGTTCAGTTATTTTTGACAGATTTATTGATTGTGTCTGCTGCAAGTACTGGTTTTTTACTGGAAATTGACACCCACACTCAAAGAGGAAAGATGGATTCTGTAAAAACTGCAATTTTTCAGCGATTCTTGTAATTAATCCTTTTGTATTGACAATTTCCAGGAGCTGTATTGCCAGGAGTGGTCTTTATCACTGGACAATTAAGTAACAGGCTTGAAAAAATAATGCTGTTTTTAGATGATACCATGTGACCTACTAAAATAAATGGGTCTGAACTGTTTTTATTTACTTTGTTTTTTGCTTTGATTAATATTCCAAGATGAGCTTTATTTTAGGTAATCTTTGCCTGTTTTCACCATCAGCATATGAAATAGGGTCTGTAGCACATACCAGACCAGGTGTGGCTTTGCCCAGCACTGCTCCAGGTATGACACATAGACAGTGTTTAGCACTTGGGCCTTCCTTAGTTCAATGTGACCATATAATTTTTGAGCCTTGCTTCCCCATGGGAATTACTGAGGAACTTGTCAGAGTTAAGGTTCCACAGATTCTCCTGCTGTTTGATTTCACTGTAAACCTTTGCTGGCATCTCTCTAATATTGCATGAACTTTTTACTGTTGTACTGAGTCCTACTTCCTCTCTCACCAGGACCGTGATCTCTCTTTTGTGACAACTGATTTAAAAATGTTTTTGTTCTCTTTTCATTCTATTGCATTGCATGAAAGGGTAGAGCTCATTCATTTTTAGCTGGTTTAGATACACTAGTTATGTAAGTGGACTTAGAAGGACAGGGGACGTCAGGGAAGTCTGTCTATAAATATGCTACATAACCAAACTTTTCTAAAGGAAGCACTGCTGTTCTGCAAGTGAAATAAAGCAGTTGCTGTTGAATGCATATTGAGAGGCAAGTCTTATAATGTTCTTCATTTGTTGAGGTTTCTTTGCATTAATTAAAATTGGGGAAAAACAAAGTATTTTAATGTGACCTTCATTTGGCATTTGTTTTAACTTTTCTTCTATTTTATTTAATTCTTCCACTTCTGTTGTTCAATTAGTGTTTGACCCCTTTAGCAGAGATTTAAATTAAATGACATTTCAATGCCATCCCATATTTAAAATACTGTGTTAGTTGTGGATCATAAAGGATGATCTTCGTTCTTTAGCTAATTTATTCATTTAACAATTTCCCTCCAGAAGTTCCAGCAGAAGGCTCTGAAGCAAACTAAGCAGAAGAAATCCAAGTCGGCTGAATTTCTGATGGGTGAGCCTTGCTTGATGAGTTATTGCTCATAATTTGTGTAAGGATTAATTAACTAATTACAGACAAATGGCTGTGGGCGAAATTTTGCTCTTGCTTGTCAGGGTGCAATTTGTAATTATTTTAATCATTTATTCTTTTTTTTTTTTTTTTTTTTTTTTAGAGTTAATTTTAACCTAATTCTGTTTTGGCGACATTTGAGGACGATACACTTGAGTCTCTCAGCAAAGGAATTACTAGAAGGAATTTTCTGCTTGTCATTGAAATACACTTTGCTATAATGTGCTCTTCTGACCTCCTTGTTTTCTATAGTAAAAGAAGAGAGAGCAGCAACAGAAGGCATTGAAAATCCAGCTTTTAACAACAGCAGCACAGATCTTTCAGCATATCAGCCTTCAGAAGAGAAAGTTATTAGACATGACAAGCCAGATAGCACCCTTGCAGCTCACCAACAAAAACTCGGGCTGCAAGCCCATGCTGAACCAAGAGGTGAGACATCAAACCTGATTAGCCTCAAATGCAGCAACAGTGGCGGTGCTCCCCATCCAACCTGCACACTCCATGGCCTGTGCTGGGCGTTGCCATCCCCACATGTCCAAGCAGGCACCCCTGCAAACCTTGCCTAGGAAATCCAACATGCTGCCAAAAAACATGGGCTGTTTAAATATTTAGAGAGCTGGGCTTTGTCTCCATGCTCAAGTGACTCCCTGTGACGGGGTGCAGGTTGTGTGGGGCTCTCTGCCAGTGGGAGGGAGTGTGGGGAGATCATGCCCATGGCAGTGATTCCCACTAATTTGGATTGAGCTGGGTTTTGGAGGTTCTGCAGCCAGTCTGAGCACACAGATGCTGCTCCCTTGCTGGCTCCCTTGCATTGAATAGTTTTAAACAGCTTACAGATCCATGATTGATTGTTGTCCTTAGGTCTCCCATATGCCCTCAGTCAATCGGCATCTTGCCTCTGCTTCATCTTTCATTATTTTTTTTCAGCCAGTGCTGCTCCGATGCTTGGAGCACAGTCCTGTTCCCTTGGCTTGTCTGGGGGAGCGATCCTGGCTTTTCAGCTCAGTTTTGATGCAGCACCTAAAAGAATTGCTGCCTTGGGAAGCAATTTCTGTTTATTATTTTGGTTTATCCAAACTATAAGGAGCATCACTAGATGTCAGTTTTCTTCTTGCAAAGGTTTGATCTCTTTTAATCTATTATTTAATTACTCCATTTTGAATTATTATTAATCCTCGATGTTAGGGAAAATGGTTATCTTAGCAATCCAGTGAGGAAGAAGTTACCAAAGTAGCTGGTTTGACTTTGAACACAGCCATAATTTCTCATCAAACTCCTAAATGGAGGTGCTGCTTGCTAAGCCCCCTTGCACCCCGCCAGCCCAGGTATTTAAATGGGTAAGTGCAGGCTGGTGAGCAGACCTTCAGGCAGTTGGTTTTTAAACATTGGACCTAGTGGTGTTAAGATTTTATCCTTGTGGGACTGGAGAGCCCACGGCTCCTAATGGCTTCTTGCAAAATTAGGTTTGGCTTTCCATTTAGCCTTCGTGTGACTCTGTACAGTGCCACATGGAGCAGGAATTCTTCGCTTTGCCTTTGCAGACTGTCAGAACAGTGATTAAGCAGACAAAGGGATTGATTGTTTTTTAATGAAATAGTCTATCCGGCAAAAAATGAAGTTGCGCTCACTGGAGACTATCCATGCTTTCAGTCGCCTCTTCAGAAATTCATGAATAGTTCCCTCAAGAAAACAACACATTTTTTTAAAAGCTTGAAATGCATTTTAAAACATTTTGATTTTTCATTCTAAGTATCATTTTGTTCAAAAAAACCCTAGCTGAATATAGTCTTTGTGAAAAGAGTAGAAATTGTTCCATTTTGCCTGGAATGCAATGCCTCAAGACAATGCTAAGTGTTTCTGTAACGTGAGAGCAAAGCTTGCTGAGAGTTGGAAAATTTTGTTTCCCAACACTGTCTGTCCCTTCTCCACCTTCTGTTCATCCAGTTAACCAAAAGATCAGTTATTCACATAGCTCTGCCTCTAAGTCAAGCAGCTATTAAAAAGTAATCATCCATTTATACCGTCGTAAAAAAAAGTCTAGATTGGAAAATATCTCTAGAGATCATCTGGTCTAACCTTGCATTAAATTATTCTTAGTCTAACTTGTGTCAGCACTTGTTTGGCAGTCACAGGGACCAGTTAAAATTTATCAAGGCCTGCTAATAAGCCAACATCTTCAAGCCTGAAATCTGGGAGAAATCTTCAGGTATCTCATGAGCTAATTTTCTCCATTTCCAAGTGTAATAGCTCCTCATTGAAGAGGGAAAGAGAAAAGCCACCTGCACAGCTAAACACAGTATCACATTAATGTAGTAATATATAAATAGTTGTATTTCACAGTCCTCCGTGAAATATGAGGTCTACAGGTAGTTTATGCCTTCATGCATCCATCTGTTGAGGTCTGGGTCCTCCAGAACCCAAGGGAGCAGTTCTTCAAGCCTTCCTTCCTTTGATCCAAGTTCATAGATTCTTTGCATATCTGGTGCCATTTCAGTTCACAGCAAAACCAGACATGGTGTTGAATGCATTGCCATCTTCTACCACAGGGAAGACATTTCCACAGCATTCTCTCCTGTCCCTCTGCTCTCAGGAGACACCATCCAGGCCACAAGAGATAGCACAAAGTTCTCCCATTTTTTCCCACCTGGCATGCAAGACTTGTCCTCCATGCTGGAAGCTATTTCTCTAGGAGGGTGTGCCTTCACACCAAGTACAACAGCATAGCCCATGTAAAAAAAAAAAAAAAACGTTTTAGGCTCTACACTGCTCCCTTTCCTTTTTCTCTTCTTCTTCCCCAGATGCTAATAAAATGCTCTTCTTTTTTGGAGTTACCTCCCTTCACAGCTGTTGGCTTCTCTTCCAATTCTCAGCCCCCAGGCTTGAGTTCAGTTGCTTACTTGATGGGGAATGGCATTTGTCAATTCTAATGCTTGGTGTTAAACTGTGCAACTTAAAACCAGTTATATCCTTGAGCAAAATTATTTAATCACAGGATTTAGCAGATTACAGGCTGAGAACACTATATAAACATCAGGCTGGGTTTTCAGGCTAAGCACTTGGAGGCAAGGCAGAGAGATGGCATTGCCTTTCCATTATCTTTCCACCTATTGCCCATGTTGTTCATGGCAGTAAATAATAGCCACAGGGGTTGCTATCATTTCCTCCACCTGGCAACAGTGTCACAGGCTGTTCCTCTGTCAGCAATTGCCAGAGGGAAGTGTTGTCTAGAAAAACCACCACCTACTTTGAGATGTCTTCTTGCACACCTCCACCCTACGTGAACTGGGAAGTAGTGTGAGTAGTCAGCTGTGTGTTCAAGACAGCCTTAAAACCTGTTCCTGGAATCTGGCTATTTGTCTGCACAGGGGTTTTCTCTACAGAACACCCATTACCTGGAGATTAAATAGCAAGTGGAAAGGCCCATGACATTTTAAATTGTCTGCATCTACCCCCAAAGAACTTAATTCATATATATCTTTCTGATTTTTCATTTTGTTCTCTCCCACAGTAGAATATCTTCTAGAAAGAAGCGTTTGCAAACTGGTTCTTGTTTGCAAGAAGTTTTTTAAAACCGCTTGGTATTTTTGTTCAGAGACTTTTTCACTTTTCAAATTATATTTGTGGGGGACTTGTGACTCAAAGTGCAAGGCTCCTGCATCCTTTGCTTGTGGGGAAACTGAAGCAGAGCATGAGACCTTCTTTGCTGTCACCATTCAGACATTTGACAGAAATAAATGCTCTGATCCTTAGTCTGCTCCTCTTGTCATTAGGCCATTCGTATGTTCTATGTTTGTATGTTCACTGTTCTATTTTCCATGATGGACATAATTCCAGATTTTACCATCACAAGTAGCCTGTTGTTCAGGACTAGGCCACTGAGTAACTCTGTTCTTTGCTCTTCATCATGAGTGAAGTCCTGGTACTGTTGTTAAATGTTGTAATGACCCAGGGGAACTGCCTGACTATTTACTCAGATTAATCTCCTGATTTTTCAGCCAACTAATTGGTTTCTATCCTATTTTCTCTTCTGGAGTCTATGCTGACTTTTTGCAGATTGCTCCCATCACCTTCATTTCCTTCACATATTGCTTGTGAAATTAAATTCGTCTAGCTGCAGCCCTGTACTTGCCAAACTGCAATTTTTTTATTTCTTAAAATACTCAGTTTCCTTGTGGTTAAATCAAACCAACCCCTTCTGCCTTTCTCCCCCTCATCAAATATTGAATTGCATAGATTTTCAGGATGACCATCCCAATGGAAGGTGTAATAGACAAATTTCTCTGGGAAAAACATTTGGAGTTACATCACCCAAATCTTCAAGTACCTGTGTCTACCAGTTCCTCAGTTGTCAGACACTTGATCTAAGATGAGCCAATATCAGTGATTCTCTTTTCTCCAGAGGGGTTTAAACCCAAAATAGTTTGTAGAGTGTCCTAAAGTTCAGGCTGGCTCAGTAAAGTCTCAGCCCAGCAAAGAGCTTCCAGCAAACTGTCGTAACAAGAGCACCAAACTTCCAGGAACTATTCCATCTTTATCTGACAGAAGAAGACAAGAGCAATTGCTCAACTTCAGATGGATATATGTCACAAGCAATCCTTGAACACAAGACTACTGTACTTAGCATTTTATTGTAGGTCTGTAAAGAAGATGTTATTGTCTTTTATCATTCAGTACATTTTTTTCCTTATCTGCTGTTATCACAAAAATCCAAGTGCCAGTTTGTGTTTTTTTGTGTTCATCAAAGTGATACACAGATTTGGTCTAGCTAGTGCTGAGAAGAGCCCTGTGGGATGGCTCTCTTCACATTGCCACAAGATAGGTAAAATTTCCAGCCCAACCATACAGAAAGAATATATGTCAGATCAAATTAGAATGTGATCTTTCTGCGGTGTCAACTACACATGCAAGCTGCAGAATCCAGGGATGGGGCTTTTTGAGCATACTCCCACTGCATGCACTGCCTTGGAGCTGGTGGCTGCACAGGCACCTTTGGAGTCTCTGATACTCTGCAACTTTTGCAGGGAAGATAAAGGAAAGACTAATTCTGTTCTCCTGTATGCTGTGCACTTGTAAATGGCTTGAGGCAGTCTGACCCTAAATATTGATGATTCAAGTTAAAATTGTCTCCAGATGACAAGAAGCATTCATTTTTTCCCTATTATCCCCAACACACAAATCTTTTTTCAAAACTAGATTATCTCCTAAAATCAAAAGCTCTAATTAATTCTACCATTTTATCTGCAACAGGCACTGTTAACATCTCATATCATGCTCCAATAAATTTGCCCACAGAGATTAACAACATCTGAGGGGGGAATGAAGAGGAAAGAAAAAAAGGAGAGAAAGAAAGCTTTTTCAATTGAAGACTGGGAACTATTCTTCTAATTAGCCCAGGTACAGAATAGCATTAGCATGGCTATACTGCTTCTGGGAGCAAATTAGTGTCTGTGTGGATCTCTGCTGCATCACCTCCAAGCTGCAGAGCTAGGCTGTGTGTACCTAACACAGTGTTGCCCGTGTCCTACAGGGAAAATCCCACTGTAAAGTCGAGCATCTCTGCTCCTTGTCAGAAGCTAAAGTAGAGAGAAGCCTTTGCTAAGGAACAGCTGCCGACAAAGGTTGTTCAAATGTGTCAGGATAATATAAGGCCTTTCTTGCTCAAGAGTGTAACCAGGCAAAAATCTTGATGTAGGAATATACAGACAAAAAAAGAGCTTTGTGAAGAAGCCATGTGGGATATCAGATTGTTAAAAGTATCAGCAACTCCACTGAGTTCTGTCTGTTTACTGAGAACTAGAGGCTGACATTTTTTGAACAGGGTCTAATTTTATTCCAAAGAAGTGGTAGGAAACCTATGGAGAGACAGTAAACACAGGTGAAAAAACAGGCATCTACTGTAAATTCATGTTTGTGCTGCATGTGAAGGAAATGGGAACTTGCAACACTGCTGATACGTGTTGGACAAAGTGATTTACATAAAGGATGGGACCAGAAATATGAATTAAAACCGTGCACTTTTTTCCCTTAAACAATGGCAAAGTTTATATCTAATAATTCAAGTTCTATGTATGTGGTTCCATGCTTTCTGATTCCAACAGGGACTTTGAAATGGAAATGCCAAACTTGGTATGCAGGGCATGATGGATCACCATGTATGCATAGGAATAAAAGGGTTGTCATTGGAAGTAATTTTGCGTTGAATTACACAATGTGTAATCCAATTGAAATCAGCAGAACAGCACAAGGTGTAATGTAGTGTGCAAAACGTGATCCATTGCATGCAATTTTAACAGGGATACCGCACCACTCATCTTAGTAATGTGCTAAAATTGAATTTGTGAAAGGTAGGGGGAGAAGAATTGTGAAGAATGGATGCATTTTATAATTGGGAAAATTCTTTTTCAGAATGTGACTGAATATATATTTTTAAGGCTAATTTATTACACTGGGAAATTGTTTGCTTCGTAACAGTGCTGTCAGATCCTCAAAATTTGGCAAGTTCCCTCACTGGCATAGAGTGGGCCAGCCAAGCAAGAGCTTAGCATCCATTTTCCCTATTGATATGTGTCACATTATCTAATACTGTTCCTAAATGAGCTCCATCATCATCATCATCATCTTTTTCTCATGCCCTCAACCAACAGTGTTTCCTCAGGAAAAGTAGCAGATCTCAGACTGGCATCCCTTGGCAAAATGCCTTCTGTTGCCTGCAGAAAAAGAAAAAAAGGAAAAAGAACTCATGGAAATGAACTCATTTCCATGCTGTACTTTTGCTTAAACAGCAGAGAAGGTGGTGAGTCTTGCAGGAATGGAGTGAGGGGTAGAAAATTTGGGGTGCCATGAATGCGATGTGGTTTTTGTCAGGGTCGGGGCAGGCAAAGCATGATCTGTACTGCTCAGGAGTGGCCCCTTTGCCAGTGTCCTGTCATAGCTGACAAATGAATTTGTTCAAGGCTTGCAATGTGGGCATAAGACACACCTGATTTCCTCATTACTTACGGCATCTGCCGAGGATAAGGAGAATGACGTGTGACACCCCCTAAAACAGTTTTTAAAAAATTGGGAAGTGGCCTGATGTTGGTAGTGCTTAACAAGCTGTTGTCTTTTCAAGATAAAATCTGCTGTCCAGTCACTGGCATAATGTTCTTCAGTATGAAGATGCCATTATCATGTAATTTTTCATTGAGTGCTGCTTGCTATTAATGAAAATTAGAAGCTCTGTGCAAAAATCTCTACCACTTTTCTGTATATTTGATACTCTGGAATAAAGTTTCACCCCCAGGAATCTTATTTAAATTCTATGTATAAAGTGTTTATCTTATACATACAATATAGAAAATAATGTTAGATATGTATATCTCAAATGGACATGAGCTGAGGAAAATGTGACCAATATCCTGGGTCAGTAATAATAATTAAGAACCCAAACTAAAAGTGTAGCTTCTGACTAACTCACATTAATATTTTTTTTTTTTAATCTTGAAGAAAGGAGAATGGAAATTCTTTGAAATCACTTAGAATTCACTTTGAAATCACTGCCTATGTGAAGTAAGAGCTTATAGATTCACCCATTTAGTTTTTCACTGTGCGGGGACTCCTACTATTTATGCTGTTTTCATTGATGATTTTTCTTTGCTTCTGCATTCTGTGAGATTTTTTTTCAGGAGAATGGCTTCTTTCTCCTCTCTTATTCTTTAATCCTTTTGAATGATTTTTTTAGAATTCTTTATAGAGTTTTTCAAAGTACAAAGTAGGATCAAAGGCTCGAATAAGCATCTTGTAGATATCAAACTTTATCAATGTAGGTACTGAATCATTAAAAGAGGTAGGTGGTCACATAACCATGTCTTGAGGACCACACAACCATGACTTGAGGAAGGGTAGGTGAAGTAGTTGGAAATGCTGTAAGTGGGACCCTTGCTTTCCCTTCCTTCTAATCCCAAGTCTTGGTTCTTCCTGAGCAAATTGGGGCGGTCACTTTTCTTTGAGGATGTTCAAGTCTGACACCAGGACACAGCTTTGGCTCGCATAAAGAAGTGGGGAAATATGTTATCACAGACCCTTCAGTCTGGGCTTCCCAAAAGGCCTTGTCTGCTAAGTAAAATGAAAAGCATCCCCAGGGAAATAAGTCCAGTTCTTTTGGATAGACAATGTGAGTATTTGCTACGATGTTCCCTAATAGGAATTGCAGATGAAATCAATGCTTTAAGTCAGGTGTGGGAAAGGAGGACTACTCTTTTTCATTCCTAACTGCATCACTATATTTCAAATGCACTTTGGGTCGAAAGTCTGGCGTCTCAGTCTGGAATTTCATCTTTCCAAAATGCCTCTATGTTGTTCTATCTGATGCAAGAGGCTTCTATGAGATGCCTTAGCAATGCCCAGTAATGTTCTCCCAAGTCGTTGGTAGACACGTGTTGACCCTGCTGCTGTCTGAAGAGGGACTTGTTATTTATCATGGCAAATTTTTGTAGACCCTAATCTGCATACTGTCTTCTAAAGAAAGATGACTCATGCCAAATTATTTTTTTCTTTTACCCTGAAAATCCAGCTTCACTCTGAAAAAAATCCCAGTAATTTTTTATTCAAACTTTTAGTAGTCAGTCATCTGGCTATTGATAATTCCTTGATTTTTTACTTTGATCCGGAGGCACTTAAGAAATGCAGCATAAATTTAATTAAATTAAAAACCTAGATCAGTAATAAAACATAAATGGAATAATTGCCTGTTATCCAAATTCTGTGCTATACTTTTCATGTGTAATTGATACTGACTACCTGGTCTTTCTGTGGAGCAGAGAACAACATAGAAATTCAGCTTAGTCATGCCTTTCCTGTGTGGTATTCTCAGGACATAGATGGCATAATTGACTACAGACATCTTAGTTTAAAAACCATCTTTTAAGTTTCATCTAGTCCTAGTAATTCGTGTACAGTCCCATGGGCTGCATCCAAGGATTATGCTAATTTTATTAGCAACTTCTCCTGCTTTAATTAAACTCTATAAATTCCCATCTGGTCACTGTTATGCCAACACCCTTCTTCCATTTTTTTTTTTAATGTATAGAAAATTTTTGGGTTTGCACTTCAATTCTGATTTCCTGAATTATCCATCGTGTTTTCCACATGAAATAACAAAATTTTGAGGGGTGCACTGGACTTCAAACTGAGCTAATGGGTTTGAGGGAACCTCTGGGTCAAAGCAGAGACCCAAGTTTCTCAAGTTGACCAGTTTTTGGGAGCAGGTCGTCAAAGTAACTTGCTCTGTTGAAAACATCAAGCTGTATGGTGCTGTTCAAAATACCTACAAGCAAGCTCTGTATTAACATTTGCTGTGTTTATAACACAAAGCAGAGCAATGTGAATTCCTTAGTGGACTGTTAATTTATGTGTTATATGCTTTCAAATATTTCCAAAAGCAAATGTGAAATGATTAGTAATCTGTTCACAGGCTCACAAAACGTTATTAGGAAAATGCCTTGGGCAGTGTGTTATGTTGACTAAAATTGATAATTTTGTATTTTAAAACTAAAGCAACTCCACTGCCCGTGGATAATTTTAGGACCAGCCCAGAACCCAGACCTCCTGGTCACATGGCTTCTCAAGGTGTGTATTGAGTTGAGGGGGAAAAAGACCAAGAAACCCACAAACAGCAACATCCCCTGCCCAGATCAGTGACCTAAGGTTTGAGTGATTCAGCTCTTCTGAAAGCCTCCGTAAAAGTTTTCCGTGGAGTCCGGCAGTTTAAAATGGCATTTTATCTATAAAATCACCGTGAGGAGGTGATTCTGGTGTTTCAAGCAGCACTTGTACTGCTCATGTAAGTTTTAAAGTGTGTATGTTGCTTTGAAGAAATCAAGCCTGGTGATTCTTTTTCATTCTGCACAACTGTCTATCACCAGCTGTGTGTGGTTCTGACAGAACCAGCACCCTGGACAAAATACCTCATACTTCTTAAAGTGTTGAGGTTGTTCTTTTTTAAAAAAAGGACCAGAGAGCAAACTATTTAATGGTATTTGTCAGTGTATCCCTTTTTTTTTTGAATAATGGTTTCCGTGCCTTGCAGACTTGAATATAACATGACACTTCCTCCTAAATACCAATTATTCTGTCCAGAAGAGTTGCCCAAAAGTCTACTCCTCAAAGTTTCACATGAGACTCACATGGGATATTAAAATTCAATAAAAGCTGTTGTGATAGTAAGATTGTGCAAGAAGCCTATGCCAGAGCCAAATATTGTTTGTATGGGTGCAAAACACGTTCCAGCAATTTACATTTACAGCTATGAAGTAATTGAATAAAGAAATGCATCATCATTTACTTTTTTAGCACCTAGGTGAATTATTTTGCAAACATGTGAAGGGGTGTTCATATAACATCATGGTGCTTTGTGCTAGAGAAAAACAATTACAGTGAATAAGGTAGAATGGCTCTGTTATTGCAGTACATAAGACTTTGATTACATACTGCCAAGATTCATACCAGCCTAGTAGTTGTTGACAGATAAAGTAACAAAAATGAAACTCATTTATTTTTCCTTTATTGAGACCTCAAGGTAAAGCAAATTTTCTGTTCTTGTACTTACTACATTGAAGGAACAGAGACTGACAGTCAAAATGTGCCAGTCCAGAAATATAAATTAAACCTAGTTTCATATCAAAGTTTCATTTAGTCTCTGAAAAGGAGCTGCTGCTTGGATTATTTTTGATCCTAAAACAAATACACTGTAGACAGCCGCAATGTATCTTGGATGAATTAACCCCCTCGTACATTTAGCTTCCGTGTATTTTCCAGGATATGCATCCATGTCTAGTCAAGCAATTAAAACATTTGTTATGGACTTAATTATTTTACTTCCCCCCCGACCTGTTTAATAACATTTTACAGTGTTTGAAAACCCAGTGAACATGTGTATGGTTTTAATAGACTGTAGCACTTTTGTAGAAGAAAAGACATATTTTGAAGAAAAAGCCTGCTCTCCCTTCATGTGTAAGGAAAATTCTTCTGGCTTTTATCATGAGTTCTTCTAGGCAGCTAGATACTGTATTATTTTATGAAAATTAAAAAAAAAATATGTTTCTGTAAATTTGTTTATTTTCTAAAGAGCAGACAAAAGTAGCTGTTAAAATAGCTGAGTACTAAAACAAGTGGGTTTATCCCATCACAATCTTGGATTAGTTGTTACCTAGCCCAACTGAACATAATTGCTGTTCAGATTAATGAGGCAGTATCCTGGTATCTCCTCTGTAATTAAACACTTCTCTGGTTCAATACGGTATTAAAGATGCACCAGACGTTGAAACCTCAGTGGTGAAATTTAAAACTGTTGAAATTGGAGAGGTCAGCTGTGAAATACAAATTTCTTTTCAGTATGGAAAATTCACTTGTATGGTGTGTTTCAAGAATAATTTGGCTTATATTGGGGATGCGGTATTCAATTTTTTCTTTCTTATCTTCCTGCCATCTAAATTTGAGAATTTTTTTTCATTAGTTCCTGAGAAAATGTAACATAAAGTGCACTTGTTTCCAGAATTACCTTTTCTGACCTTTCACAAGATGATAATTGCAGTACCAGTATGCTTAGAGGACTTGTTAAAAAATTAAGCTTGTAAAGTAGCAAAAAATGCCCCTTTGCTTGCTGGTGTCGATTTCAAAATTAACATTTTAGTTCATGTGCTTCTAATAATCGCTGACCCTTACTTCATGTGCTTTCCACAGGAAATGAATACAGCAGAAATTACTTTGACCCGTTGATGGGTGAGGAAATAAACCCAAGGCAGTGTGGGATGGAGGTCAGTGAGGAAGGTGAGGCGGAATTAAGTATGTAATTTTGGTGTCAGAATATTCTTTTCCATTCATGAAAATGAGGTGTCAGAGATCACATATGCAGTTCTATTTAAATGTGGAGGTTTACAATTTAAATTCTAAGCCTTAACTGCTCTGAACACGGTAGGCAGCATGCACAGACTTTGATCAAGGACAGTGAGTTAATGGACAGGTAAAAATGAGGCTGTTCTGTACTCACTCTGCTACTGTAACAAAATGAAGCACTCTCCGAGAGCATTGTCTACACCACGTTCTTTTTAATTAATGAAATTAGTCCAGAACTGAGGGCAAAGCTGCACCTTTTTCACAGTCCTGCTCCCAGAGTCCATCTTGGAGGGCAATTTTGTTTGGGAGTTGAATGTGTGTTTGCCTAACAGAAGGAAACCCCAGAGTGTGCAAAAGCGCATGAGGAGGCTTTTTTGGTTTTCTTTTTAGCCAGTTTAGCCCAGATATTTAGCTTTGCTCTCTGTGGGCGATAGCAAGCAGTGGGAGGGTGTGACTGCAGAGCTGGAAGAAGAGAAGTTATGCATAGGTATGAGAGAGATTAACCAGGAGGTATTGTCTAGTGGAGGAAATTCTCCTTTGCTCTCACGGCTTTTAGATAAAAAAGGGTGGGAACGGGCCTGCCTGAATTTGCATGGACTTAAGTAAGAAGATGATCATGGTAATGAAGTGCTTAGCTGTGCACTGGGCTCTTTGGCCCGGCTCCTGTTGTTAAGCACCAACAAGCCGATTGCACGCTACAGCCGGCTCTCCTGTGTTAGTTACCTTGCCAGCCCTTTGCTTTCCTAAAGCCTGTGCTTGTTTGTACTGCAGAGGCTCTCTAGATGCACAGCTCTAGTCAGACCTAAAAATAGTTCTCACTCCTAAAGGATCTCAAAGTTGTTCACTTCTGAAAGTCATGAGAAACTTCGAGCACGTACGGAGGTTTCAAACTTTTGAAACAAAAACGTGTGTGACTGAAAAACACAGGCTCCGTTGCATGTAACTAACTTGAATTTCTGTGTTCTGGTGGAAAAAGAAAAATCAAGGTTGAATTACATCTAATCCAAATAATTTCCCCATTCATTGTGTAGGATAGCAGTGTAAAGCCTTGGAAGTCAACTTCTGGCTCAGAGTTTTTAAAGGAAGGATTTTTTTTTTCCTGTTGGTCCTGCCTTGGTTCATCTTATGAAAAAGCTTTATGAGTCATAATCTGCTTCATAACCAGAGAATGAAAAGAAGATTAGATTTATGTATCTGTTCATGTGTGCCTGAAATCATGTACGGACAGAGTGGTGACATAAGGGATATACGGAAATACAGTTCTCATTGGGAGGAAATGTTCTCTTGAGCACGTTGAAGAGGCTGAGTGATAAACTTAACCATAAATGCTGATTTTGTATTATGTGGTGGCGGATTTATATATTTATTTATTTTAGAATTTGGAACAGGATCTTAGAGGTGGTTTTAGTCAATTGCATATCACACTAAACCTGAGATCCATGTGTGAAGAACTGTCTTTTAGTGCTCCTCCTTTTACTCCCTGGCAAAAAATGTTACTCCAAGGTTGGGACAATGCTTATTAAAAGTCAAATAGCTACAGTACCAGCCTCAGGTTGGCTGTGTGGACCTCTGTAGAGCAGTTATAATGCTCTACAGCAGTTATAATTAACCAATACCTCTGCCAAGAGCAAAACATTTACCTTGCAGATATTCAAAAGGTGCCTGGACATGGTCCTGTCTGAGCAGGGGGAGCTGGGCTAGATGGATTCCAGAGGTGCCTTCCTTCTGATTTGTCAATAGTTACAAACCAGGCTTGCTGTCTGCCCTCTTTTCCTTTCAGAAGTGTTAAATTAATGGAAGTACATTATGTAGCGGATGGATTTAAAAAAGATGGTCAGAACTAAAGCCTGGCCCTGCATGGTCATCCCCTGACTGGAAACCATTCTAGCTTACCTCTTTCTTCCAGCTAGCAGCTTGTCATGAGCAAGAGTCAAACCCAGAAAAACATGAAGAAATCAGAGCACACTTTGAAGTTACAATCTTAGAACTTTAGAAAGCCAGGCTCAATGCCCAAAGACAATATCTGTTGAAAAGCAAATCTCCAGCCACTAACTATTCTTTAATGGGTAGTTCTGTGAAAATGAAGATATTGGCAACAATCTTTTCTATATTTGATGAGTTAGATTTGTTCTGGATATTTGTGTGAGTTCATAATGCCCTGAGAGAAAACAACATCCCACAATGGATTTGCTTGCCCCCCTTGCCAAGGGAACATTTCAATGTTGTAAGCTAAAAAAGTGTAAAAGATTCTACACTTTCAGAAGAGGTTTGCAGAAGCCACTACCTTCTTTGCAAGCTCAGTGTAACTGAAAAACTTGGCTGTGAAGATTCATGGTAAAAATAATTTATTATTTGAGATTCTATTGAGCACTTAAAACAAGCCACCCAAGCTTGCATGTAGCTGTATTTAATCCTCCTGCCTTGTATGCATTTCTTTGGTCTTCTATCTGCCTGTCTTCATTGACAGCTTAGAGAAGTCAGGGTCCGAGAGATCTGGAGAGAAAATGGTCCCAGTTGCTCATTTCTCCCTTGAATATAGAACCCTTAAGTCAATTTTTCTTTTTTTTTTTTTTTTTTTTTTTTTTAGGTTTCATGGATAAAGGTAAGTATGCATATCCTTTGCTGCTTTTTAAAGTCTGGAGGTATTACTGAGAATTTGAATGACTAATCAGACATAAATTCAAAATCTATAGAGCATTGTAATGACTATTCATATGAATAATGTGTTAGTATTATGGGCAGCAAGGTAAAATTTCTAATGAAGATCTAAAATCATGTTAGAATAAATTAGATATTTTGATTTTCATTAAGAATTGAATAGAATTTTGGCAATTTGAATACAAACAATCATTTCAGCTACTCTACTAGCAGGTTTATAAACCAGTTAAAGATCAACATATTATGTTGCCCACCATTTAAAAGTTTATGACTATATTTTTAATTTTGAATTGTCTTGCATCAAAAAAGTGACTGTAATTTTATTCTGAGCTATGAAACTAGCACTGTAAAAACTATCTTCAAGTGTCAAAGGTCTTCCTAACTTTTGTATTTTTATATCTTTACTTTTCATTTAAAATAGTATTTCCTACAATACTACTGGGAGAAACTATAGTTGTTTCACTGTGTTTTTTTTTAAGATCCTGTGAAATTTGATGAGCAAATCCTGTACTCTAAACTGATTAAGCTTCTAGATGAAGAAAACAAGACGCTGGACTTCCAAGGTAAATAACAAAGTCAATTGCGTAAAGAAAAATAAAACTATTTTGAGTCTGTGTGTTGGGGGGAGAGAGGGTAATCCATCCCCTTGAACTCAGAAGTCAAAGGGATGATGATTTTAATGCAATTCTGTAAGGTCTTTTTCTCCAAGTGTTTTTGTTTTGTGTCATGTTTATGTGGTTTTAACTGTAACTTAAGTGGCGTGCTTTCTCTAGATTGCTTCACTGCATGTTGAATTCCACACTTTGGGAAGAAGAATGGAACTATCATTGCTTTTGTGCTCAAATCTAGAAATGGAAATCCTTATTTAAGCTGATAAATGGGTGGGCAATTTGTTTGATGCACAGGTCACGTGACACTGAGGTTATCTATGCAAAGTTTTGTACTAACAGATGAGTAAGAAAGTGTTTTCTGTGGCTTTGTTAGAAAATACAAGTTGATGATCCATCTACAGTAAAAACAAAGAAGTACATGAAAAGAGATTTCTTCACCTCAAGTGAACAGTCTTAATTTAGTTTCACTTATTTTTACGGGCATTACTTCAAACCTGGTTGATTCGTGAGACCTTTGCCATCACAGCCTTTACATGAGGCCCATGTCTGCTGCTCTCCTCGGGTTCATCCCAGCAGAAGTGACGTTTGTACAAGCCCAGCTCAGAGCTGCCCTTGTATTTTTTGCCTATCCACCCTCTCTCTTCTCCGCAGCTGTCTTCTGCGCAAAATTATTTTTTTGTGTCTTTTGTATCTACATGGGGCTTCCTGTTGTATTTCAGCAATGCATGGGCCCACTCTGTCAGAGAGACAGGGCAGGGAATTGCCTACGGCACTGGAGCTCCAGGAGCTGCAACTTGTTTTATGACTATTTCGTTTATGAGCAACGTTGTTCTAGAAGAGGCAAGTGTTTTAATTTGCCTAGGGTTGCAAAATCTCTTGAACTGGCACTTGTCATATCAGTAACATCTCTGAAACCCATTTTATCTCATTTTAGATGCAAGAGGGGAAAAAGTGCAACCATCACAATTAAATTCATGCAGATAGTTTGAGGAGAAACCTTTAACAAGTTATTAGCAAGATCTCAGTTGTTCTATGTTAATGTCAATTCTGGGCAAGCAAATGCATCAGCATGTGTGTCTCACACTCCATGTGCACATCAGAGCCCCCTGTGTAGGAGTGAGGACCGAAAGGGGGGACCCACTGCAGGCCACTCCAGTTGTGTGTCTCAAGCTGTGCCTCAGTGCTGTTACGTCTGAAAAGTGCCATGATGGGTATCAGAGCTAGTCCTGTGGATGAAGCTGCACACCGTTCTAGCTGAATTTATTACTTTTCTTTGCTTGGGTGAAGAAAATCCAGGGAAGAGGGATTTTCCAGGGGAGGTGAAGCTTGTGCAGTTTCCACTTCTGTTCTTATATCAGGATGCATTTATTTCTGCCTGTGTTTTTCCTTCTCGGTATTTGAACTAGTTGGTCACTTCCAGCCCTTGTTTTTTTTTTTAACAAGGAGCAAATCTCAAAGGTATGACTTCCCCACCAGTTTTATGGAAGTGGGCAGTTGAGCAGAGCAGACAAGCATTATTAATGTCTCCACCGAGGGAAAAGCTAATATGGGAGTTTGACCCTTATTAGCATCAGAAAAACCATAGAAAACTAGGATTAATTTGGTTCCACTCTTACAGAACTGCTTCGTTTCTTCATTTGGCCACTGAGCTGAAAAATCACATAGTCATATAGTCCTAATTAATAGATGATTCCCTAAAGAAAAGGAAAGAACATGGCTCAGAATTTATATAATTGTATATTTAAAACATTTGTCACTGAGTAACCTGTTGGTCACTCTTGTGGTATGTGTTATTTCATACTATAAGGCAACTTAAAAGGCAACATTGGTGTGTTTTTAAAGATACAGACTACATATTTTTACCTTGCATTTTTGTCAATACAAGATTGTGATCCATGAACATTTTAAATGGTGATACATGATTGCCATAAGAAGTAATTTCTATTATATTGTTCCTTGGCAAGAATCAAAAAACTTAAAGTGCCAATTTTGCAGAATTTTAGCTGTCTGAAACTGGTGCATGAACCTTCATCACTGAACTTTTTTAGATACAATTTCTACATGGTTTTCTAGATGAGGTTGCCAAAATTATTTTTTTCTGATGGAGTTTGTTGCTGCTTTATGCATCAGACCCATCCTGAGGTGTAATCTGATGCTGAATATACCCTTTAAATTATCATCTTAGTGTATAAACTGTTGCAATCTGATGAACAAATACAGAAATAAATGAAGTCACAAGTAGTCAAGCTAATACTGGAGAGATTGTTTTAATTACAGCCCCACAGCTGCAAATACAGCCTGTGCTGAAGTGATTTAAGGTACAAGCAAAGCATGACTCACAGGGTTAAGTACATCCAAAGCAATGAAAACTTTTGAAGCCCATGCTAACAACTTCAAGTAGCAAGTTTTTAATTAGTTTATCAATCCATTAATGAGTTTTCAGCCATTTTATCCTCTGTGTACAAAGTGGTAGAATTCTTAACACTGGCTACTTTTGTGCAGTGAGGATTTGGTTGCTTTTCTTTAGGTCAAGTAATGCTCTGGGGCATCACCTCAATCCTCCAGCCTCTGGATCAGCTCAAGGAAGGACCAACCTGATGCTGATTAAATTTGAGAAGTTTCTTGAAAAGTCACTGCAGAAGGAATAGATCAGCTGAACTAACCCTGTTCTCTCCTGGTTTCCAATTCAGGCAAATGAACGACTGTGCTTAAATGAGCATATGAATGTTTTAATCAAATATTTTAAAAATCTAAATTGCAGTTCATTGTTCTATTTTTCAGAGTTGCTTCCCTTGAAAAGGCTTTTGAAAATGGTCTCTCTCTTCTCTTGCTCTTTTTTGACAAAACTTGTGCTAATGAGTCCAATGTCTTCCACCAAAATTGAGTTCACTTGATATTATTCCTCACAAAAATAAGGAACACAGAAAGGAAACAGCATATACTGATTAATTGCCTCATGTTTGTCTTTCTGAACCAAATGGTTTTATTCTCCTTTTGACTATTGCTCTACCCTGAGACAGGAATCTACTGACTTTCCAGGATGCAAACTTGCAGTGCTCCTGTGAAAGCAGTGAAAGCAGCTGATTTATACCAGCTGAGCCTATGGCCTGTTGTGTACAACACAGCATCAAGGGGAACAAACGATGCTCCGTCTTCTGCTTTTAGCAATGTTTCTTTTTCCTGTGCTTCCTGGGTTTTCTCTCTCCTAGCCAAATCCTTAATGTTACAGTAAATTTAAATGTAAATATTGTTTTGTTTTTGCAGTTAATAGTTGTAGGTCAAATCACTTTTCATTAGGTTTATAAAGTGCTACATGAAGAGATGTGTACCCTAAGGTAATGGTTTGAGTTGTTTATATCTACTGTACATTTCCCCCAACATGATTTTGAATTGTATCCTGTTGTAATTAAATAGAAAACCCACCCTGCTTCCTGTGTGTTGGTGGCACCGAGGTGATTTAAGTACTCAGGAGGCTCAACAATTAAAGTCATTAAACAATGAGCAGTGAACAAAACTGGAAATGTTAATAGTCTTAGTTTTATCTTTCCTTCTCTGGTCTTCATTAGAGAATGAAAGACTTCAAAGGAGAGTGAGGAAGAAAACCTCTCTTTTAACTGCTTTCATGTCGTAGGATGGACAAAGAGAAGCAAATAACTAGATATGGCAATTTCTTTAAGAGATAGGCACAGAGAACTATAAAAGCTTGCACACAAAAATATGAAGCAAGACAGATAGATGTGGGCTATCTGTTATCTATTATTTTTTAGTAATCCTAAAGAGGAGACACAAGCAAAAATAGTTGTCATTATTTAGGATCCAAATTAGTATTAGCACTGTAGCAGACGTCAATGGAGAAGAACTATTTTTTTTTTTTTAATAACAGAATGATCAATTAAACTGAAAAACAGACCAACTTTATCTTTAAGGCTGACTTTATGAATGGGATTTATTTTTATTTATGCGATCCATATACCCTTTGAGTCTGCATACATCACTGCAGTGAAATCAGGAGAATCATGTAGGTGAGACCAGACCTGGACCCAATTAGGCAGGAGCTGCACACATACACCTAGGGGAAAGAATTCAATCATTTGGGCTGAGTCGAAAGGAAGATGAAATGCTTGATGTGACTTTACCTAAAACTCCCATTCAATTGCAGTTATTACTCTTCTTCCTCAGGAAGGAATGACAAAGTTGTTCCAAATCCCAGTCCCTTTAAGATTAACAAGTGAGCAAAATGCCAGGGGAAATGTGTAGATCATGCCTTTTAAAAGTACCTAAGGAACAAGCTGCATATGCTAAATTTGTACCCAAATTCAGATGTTGCACTTGAGGACAGTTTTCCTGGTACTGGCACTCAACACCTGTCATTTGTGTTACTGATGCTGTTCCATACTTAAAGTGTTGGTGGGCCAAACATGTTAACTGAGAAGGTAGTAACCAGTGAATGAACTCCTATTTGCTGAGAGATAATCTGCCACTTTTGTTTCAAGCAGTCCGTGTCATCAGTGAAGATTTTCCAGATGCTGTAATGCCTGTCAACTCCAGTAAGGCATGTGACCTTCACAGGGAGATTGAAGATGAAGAGATTCCTTCATATATCGAACAGTTTGAGAGAGATGTTCAAGATGACATAATTCTGCTTGGCAGCTTTTCACTGGAACAGGTCAGAGTTAAGAACTATAAGACAATTTTATCACTTGCTTCATAACATGATGCTGGCTTGTTAACCTTGTACACCCCAATTCTATTTCTCTGCCTGGCAATACTTACACTGAAAGAGGAAACCATAACCATTGTCGTTGGCATGCTTTATGTGACTGGCACTTCACTAAGCTAACAGCAGGACCTTTATCTTTGTCTCCATTTCAATGTGAATAAAAATAGATTGCCTTCATGGCTCCTTTCCTAAATAGTGGAGGATCTCTGACTGCTACGTAGTAATATTGCAATTGAGTTTCAATCAAGAGACTAAGTCTAGGACATCTCTCTCTGCCACATTTAACAGAGGCTTATTCATCAGTGAGCAAGTTCGGATTGCAGCCCAGGGAGGATTTATGTAGCAATGTTCATTGTACAGAGGATAAGATTATTTCCCCATTATAAATCTGTTATGTTTGTCAGGGTGGCAAAGCTTTCTAAGGTTTTCTTTTTGTCATTTATAGCATAAAGAGATGGGTTCTGGTTCATGTTGACAAAGGCACAAGTTTGCAGGGCTGAAATGATACTTGTGGGCACCTAATGACCATTTGTCCCTTTGAAAAATCTCATACTAAGACTAGAGGACAGGAAGAGAGATTAATTGATGAATCTATCATTTTTAATTAGCAACATGAGAACAGCGCTCTGGCTCTGATGGGCTTAAAATAGGTTATCCAGTGACTGATGGTGAGCTAAGCTTTCTTTTATTTTCAGGGGAAGTTTTTAGATTTTTTTTTTTCCACTGCAGGACTAAACCTTATCATTGCCTTCTGCATGATGGTGAGGGGCACAGTTCTCTTCCTCACTGCTTTCCTCTAAATCCTGTAGCTATACTTCATGCCTTGTGACTTTTTTTATAGCTGTATGCATCACGCATGGAAGATGGTATGGGTAATACTGTTCAGAGAATGTGAAATTGAAGGGAACTGTGAGGGAAAAAGACTCAGATGGTACTAAGAACTTCATCTGCCTTAAGGGACTGATGGAGAATGAACCTGGGAATAGGTGAACAGAAAGTGCTGCACCTTTCCAGAAGGTTATAATGTCTTGAGGGTTTGCCCTTGAACTATGTTTGGGTTATTCAGATGCCCCCAGAGCTTCATGAGGCTCTGTGACAACTGAAGAAGCACAATAGATGTGTCAAAACTTTTGTTTACCCTCCCTGTAAACGTGGTCACAAGGCTGATCATCTTGGAATCTTTTTGGAGGTGTTCAGCAGTTTGTTTCAAGACAAGCAAACTATCTGGTCACCCTAAAACTACATTCTGCTTTTTAACTGACAACTACATATGTGAATTTACATGTAACATAATACAGTAGTGCTTTTCTTCCTCATATTTTCTTCCTTCCAGTCCAAAAGAAGGGAAATCCTCATTCAATGTGATTGATTGAGCTGGTCTACCATGAGTTTTCAGACAGGGATTCATTCTTTACTTCGCAACAAAGAGGTCTTGAGTACCTGTGTTTTCTGTCCATTCCTCTTACACATATCTAACTTCATTTTTTTTATGACCTGCTAAGGAATTTAGCTCCACTGACACGGTATTAGCTGTCACATCTACATTCTGCAATACAGAGTAAGAAGAGGAACCCTGTGAAATCTGTATTGTCTTCTAGACCAGTGATCTATGCATCCATCCTTTCCTTGAAAACCTACAGAACTGGTGTATTCAGTCCCTTGGAACAGAAAATGGAAGAGCTAACATTGGAAGTAGATGCTGCAATCATCATGCCATTGTATTGGGTTTGTGTGGACAGGTTTTGGTAGTGGTGGGGGTGGCTATAGGGCTGGCATCTGTGAGAAACTGCCAGAAGCTTTCCCCATATCCAGCAGTGTCATTCTCTGGTGGCTCCAAGATGGACCAAACACTGGCCAAGGCTGGGCCAATTAAAAATGGTGGTAACACTGCTGTAATAACATATTTAAATAGAGGGGGGGAAAAAGAAGAATAAAAGAGGAAAAGGTATTGCACGGTTGTAATTGTGGCCAGAGAAAAGCAGAGTGAGAATATTTGAGAACAGCTCTGCAGACACCAACCAAGGTCAGTGGAAAAGGAGTGGGGGGAGGTGCTCCCAATGGCAGAACAGAGATCCACCTGCAGCCCATGGAGGAGGAACCTGTGCTGGAGCAAATTTCCTGGTAGGACTTGTGATCATGAGGGGACTCACATTGGAGCAGCTTGTCCTTGATGGACTGCATTGTGTGAAATAGTGACACTGGAGCAGTTTGTGGAGAACGGTGATGGTCTGACAGTAACAACCCCTATTCCCAGTCTCCTGGGCTGGTGTGGGGGCGAGGTAGAACTAGGAAGGAGGGAGGGCTGGAAGGAAGGTGTTTTTAAGACCTTATTTTATTTCTCATTATCCTGCCCTGATTTTGTTAGTAATAAATTCAATTAACATTTCTAATTCTAGCCTCTTTTGCCAGTGATGGTCTTTAGTGAGCAATCTCCCCCAGCCCTTATCTCAACCCATGAATCCTTCACTACGTTTTCCCTTCCCTGTTCTTCTGCAGAGGGGAGTGAGAGAGGGCTTTGGTGGGTACCTCTCACCCAGCTATGGTCAGCCCTATACAGTCATATTGGTGTTCAAAGACCTCTAGCAATAATGTGAGCATGCTAATTCTTGTTTAATTGATCTTCTTTATTCTTTAATGGATGTCTTTACTCTTTTATCCATGGGTATACCCCCTGCAGCGTTGCAATGTTGATGCTTTTCCACAACAGCTTCAGGTTCATTTTTAGACTGCTGCCATGGTCCTCAGAATCTGTTGCTGCCGACTTTGGGATGCTTCCAACTGTTGTTCCTTGAACGTATGTTTATTGGCTCGTAAAAGTCTTTAATTTTTGTGCATTTACTCCTTATTCAGTAGAAAAAACCCTTCCCTTCTCTCTGCAGGTTTAGTGAGCATAATTTATGATTAGTTAATTTAATCTGCCATAATGACATAAAGTGAGGCTGAAACAAGTTTCTATCAATTTTGCCATTAGAGGTAGCATAATATTTTCAAATGTCTACAAAACTGAATAATTAACCCTTGAGCTGAGTAAAGGAGTCTAACAGACATCTCTCCCACATTCCTTTGTATTGACTAAATGAAAAAAAAAAACCTGAGGGGCCCAAGGGTTAAAAGTACCAGATGAGAGTTTACAGTATAAGAGACTGGTTTTATAAGTGAGGTTCAGAAACACACTTGGGTTGCTGCTGTTTCTTTTTAGGCTGCCAAAAATTCTTTCCAATGAGGCACCTGATTTACACTGGAGCATTGCTGGAGGCATTGGCATGAAAAGGATAGCTATGTATCAACTATCTATCCCTTAGTTTGTTATTTTTCTTTGCTTTGTAGCATTACAAAAAATGGGTGGCTTTTGTTTAAACAGCAACTTAGCATGTTAGAGGACCATGATTCAAAGCTTTTGAAAGGGCAGATGAATTTTCAAAATAATGTTTTTTGGAAAAAGGATTTATGTTAGATTTTAGCTCTGGAACTTTAAACTGTATTGTTTCTTACTTCATGTCCTGTTTTGTAAATGCAAAAATGGAGAGCTGAGGTTAGAGAGAAATGCATAAGGGAAGATCTGGTAGATTCTTGTAAAGAAAGCATTAAATGGAGGTCCTTGTTCTGTTAACAAATACATTAAAAAATATTAAATTTGGAAAGCCGTGCTGTTTTGTGTGACCTGCCATGTAGACACAAGGATTTCAAAGGCCCCTATGACATTTGCTTTCAATAAAGAAAAATAAACTCCGTTGCAAGAAAATCAAAACTTGTGACTCTGTTGTGGTAGAAACTGAGGAGGTACAACTATGACTGGATATTCAGAGCACTACAGAAAACCATTTGTCATGAGACAGTGCCGAGACACATGCTTATAGGTGAAACTTGATCTTACGGGGCAGAGAAATATGCAAGGAAATACCTGAAATAATGCTGACTTGTCATGTTTGCTTAAAGATGGGGTGCTGAAGGTGGAGAAAACAGTGGTGATTGTAGTGAGACAGCACTTGATGGGCTTTTGGCAACATATTCTTGCTATGCACTATTTTAAATTCAATGGAAACATTCAAACTAGAATTTTTAGCTTTTTCTGAACTTAGGTAATAAAATGACTACTCAATTTTATGTAGGTTTTCTCAGAAAAAAATATTAAGGGGGTGACTGAAAGGATCAGTACTGCCCCACAAGCCAAGAACATATTTCCTGTTTGCCCACCCTCCTCCTGCAACTTGGTTAATAGTCTTTACCAGGGGTAATTTGTTCAGAGTCTCCATCTCTCTCTACCAGTTTCAGCTGCTACATTTACCCCTCTGTGCAGGGCATAGCACCTTGCAGGACTTGATCATCATCAGTACGTAATAAGTTTTGATCCATGACCTCAATGTGAATTACTCAAGAGCTTCTGAATGTAAAGTGCAAGTTTTGCTCTTCAGTACGAGCAGTTGAGTTATAGTAGTAAGAAATGAGCTATTTGTTGCAGGTGGATAGTAATAAAATGTTGTCTTTCATCAAAAGATTTACCTTTTGGTTAAACAAAGGTTAATGCCTCAGGGTATTAGATCTAATACTCTTACAGGGTCATTATCATCACTGCTCTGACTCCTTGCCAAGTCACAGAGATCAATTTATATGATGATGGAGAGATCAGTTTTCCTTTCATTAATAGTGGATAGAACATGGGTAAAATTTGGTACTATGTAAGGTGGTAAATTTACACTCCAATCATGAATTTAACCAGTGGGATCAGACCTCAGTGATATAAAACACCAACGCACATTTGCTTGCATGTTCTACTCCACTGGATAATACTGTCATAGAATCATATCACAGAATGATTTGGGTTGGAAGGGACCTGAAAGGCTCTTTATATCCTGATGGTACCTGCAGACCTCCCCTCATCAAAGCTTTGGCCCACTAAGTGTTGTCCAGTCTGTTCTGAGTGTAACCCCTTTGGGAATATATGCACCTAGGAGCAATGCAGAATTGGATGTGACTTTTCTTCAGCAGAAACTTACTTTTTGACATTTACCAAGACTTTAAATGAGGGTCAGGTGCAAATCAGTTGGGGTGGGGATATTTTCCTTTTTTTCCTTTTCCTTTTCCTTTTCCTTTTCCTTTTCCTTTTCCTTTTCCTTTTCCTTTTCCTTTTCCTTTTCCTTTTCCAGAATTGCAGGTCAAGAATACAAAAACTGACAATGTTTAATTTTCACCATGTCTTAAAAGTGGGTGTCTTCATTTTACTATATATATGCTACACTTATTATTTGACTGTCAAAGCGTTTCTGCAGTCAGTTATATAATAGCTTTTATTTCATTTACATTATATAGTAGGAATTATGGCTATCTTCTTTAGCACATAATTTTCTTTTGAAATCCATCATTAGGCTGAGCTCATTGAATTCATTATAGTTCTACCAGGTAGCCTGCACTTGGATCTGTGAAAAAAAATAACAGAAACTTATGTTTGGGGGCAAAAAACAAAAGGTGAACTTCCTAATGGTTGGATATTGGGCTTCTGTCCCTTGGATGGGCCCTCAGATGTGTGTCAGCACCCCCTGAGCAGACACAAAGTCTGATGTAGAAGCCACATATGGAGCTAGGGGACTTCTCCAACCTGTAGGTTGGCAATCCGAGATTTCTAAATATCTTTATTCTATTAGGCTTGTTCCTGTGTCCTCAGTTGAAGGCCTGAGAACTTTCCAAATTTCTAAGGGTCCTACCTTATTGTTTCTGGGCACTCATTTTTTTTTTTTTTTTAAAGGAGCTGGGGGGATTGAAGAGGGAGCATGGAAATTAACATAAATATTAACAAAACTGTAGAGAAGATGTTCTATATGCTTGTAAATAGTCTGTTGCTGTGCTGTCACAATATCCCCACTATAGCTATAGCTTCTCTTTTAAATTGTGAAACTTTCTGGGTTGCTTTGTCCAGGGATTAATCTAGTTTCATTTAAGTAAATATTTAAATGGAAGTAATGAAAATCTTCCATATATCTTATGTTTTTCACTAAAAATGTATTAACTTAGTTTTACTGTGTTCTTTCACACTTTAAGATCAGAAGGGCAATTAAAGCACTGAAGTAATTCTTGATATTCTATTGAGCTGGAACAATGATTCCTACAGCTGCTATAAATGATGATACTGCATTTGCTGTTGCTTAAGGTAATCTGACTGGTCAGCTCTCTGACTCATTATCCTACTATAAACTCCTGTAAGGAAGTCCATTTCCATGGTTCAATAAGCAGAGGCAATTGGAAAGATTCTTCAAAGAAAATTAGTGATTGCCAAGTCCCGATGAAATTTAAGAGTCTTCATCAAGTACTGACCACCTGTTGAAGGAAGCAGAACTCCAAAAAGGATTGTAAGGAAAGTATCAGCATTACTGATTAATAGAGGCACAAACCTGAAAAAAATAAGTACAATAAAACCAATTTTTTAATTGCTCATGTATTCTCCAGTATGATTTTTTTCCCCAGGGTTGTTTTATTTGCATTTTTAGTGCATTTAGTCACAGGTGTAGCTAAGTCTACCTTTGGTTACCTTTTATGACAGGGCTACTCTTTAGCAGCATTAATAGACTACATGGATTTTGAGTTGCTCTATATGCTGGAAAGTTTTGCTTCTGCAGTCTTACAGTAGAGCTGAATTTGTTGTGCAGAACCTGTGCTGTATGGCACATCTGACCTTTACTTCATAGAACAGATTAATTCAAGTGGAGAAGAACCAGACCTCTGGAGCCTGTCTAGTCCAACCTCCTGCTCTTGTGGTATATTGAGTTTTTCATGTGTAACATGACTTTTTAAGGGCTTTGGAGTTCACATCAGTTTGTTAGTGGGAAATATAACTAGGTAATCTGTAAGTTGAGAGATATTAAAATACTGTGAAACAGAGTCCAGTTGCGTTACATGCCTGCTTGTTTATTTAGTACAAAGCTGAAAAATCATCACTGTTTTTCAGCCTGCTGACTGAACTTGTTAGCACAGTTGGTTTCTCTCATTACTGTGCTAGACCCTTAGACAGGGGCTAGGTGCTTATGATGAGAATATATAATAAAGTCAACCTGTCCACTCAAAGATACATCAGCATAATCTGATGATATTATACAATTGCTCATATCAGCATTCAAATCAGAGAAGGATCTCAGCTGAATATTTGAAGCAATTTCCTTTTCTTTCAGCAGAGACTTGGAACAGGATGTGGGCTTGCAGGAGGAAGTCTGTTCTTTACAGAGAAAAATCATTAGGCATGGCAACTCATCATTGCCATTGTTGCGTTTAAGACAATCATACAGTAAACCGTTCCTAAAGTGAGTTTTCCATCTCTTTTCTTTTCATATACTAATTGTAAGTGAACGTCTGTCTTAATTATAAAGTGTTCAAATGTGTCTGCACACTTGAAAGAGAAGATGATGTGAAAGGGAGTACAAATGGAAATTATTGGAATAAATTAAAGCCTATATTTTTGATTACAATTATAATGGAGGAAGATTTGTGAGGCAGTGCTTTGCTGATGGAAACTCAGAAAGATGAAATAGATTGCAACCTCTGACCTGATCATGATTTTTTTGGGCAGCTGTAACAAGCAAATTAGCTGCCATAACACAAGTTTTCCCTATCTGCAAAACAGACCTAAAATTAGATACCTGCTTTATGGAAGAGTAACAGGATTAAAGGAGCAAAGTTTCATGAGGGACTTTGAAAGGGCTTTACAAATAATAAAAACATTCTGTGCTGAAATTGACAAACATTTTTAAATTGAAGAATGGGGAAACCACAAAAAAATTTCAGTGTTTCCGATTGGTATTTCCTTTCAGTTTCCCCTCAGCTGTCTCCTGATTTGCTGTCAGTATCCAGAAAGTAAAAAAAGGTTGTAAAATGCTGAAGTTCATTACATGGCTTATGAACACTTTTTCATTGTTAATGTAAACCATTCATTTTAGATCTATAGATTGGCATAGTTCACTTTGGTTTTCACTGACATCGCTCATGCTACTCAGCTTTATATTGCAGGGAATGTATTCCCTAATAAAATGTGGTTAGTGTTTTCCATCATATCTTGGTAGCATATTCTGCTATTTCTTACTCTTTAGGCTAAAAATGTCTGTATCTTAGTAGATGGTGATTTCTAGGCTAATCTGGGCACCTCTGAACTTGAGGCACTTTGACAGGCAAAGATGTTTCTGCTTAAAGTCTCTTAATCAGCATCACTTATTTTCAGTGCTTGGCTGTGGCAGTCAGATGTTCTCATAAATGACCTTGCATTCACTTACAGCACTCCCTAGTTTTTGATGAGGACACCAAAGTTTTATGACCTTGAAGCTATATCTTCTCAACTGTGAAGTAGAAAGCATCTGAAGGAGTACCTAGCGCTCTGAAAAAACTACAGGTGATCTCTCTGTTAACAGCAAAACAGAAATAAGAAGAATGAGCTCTCTGTTTTGAGGCTGGAGAGGTAAAATCTTTGTTTTGCAGAAGTTAGGTGTCTCTGCAGCAGTCCTTCCTCCAGAGTTTTCTCAATGCATCTTAAGCAAAGTGATTCAAGTTCTTTTAATTTTTTTAGTCCTATCATCTTGGATCAAAATCCTGAATGAAAACATCTCTGAGTTTTGAGGAAATTCAGGTCCTTTTTTAATCACACCTACTTTACAGCTGGATCTAGTTTCTGTATCTGCTCAAAATTAGTGTCTTTGATATATATTCTCATAGAACCATTCACCTTGATAGCAAACACTGCTTTCCTCTGTTGACTGTTAGCTCAGTCTTCACTGCATTATTAGAGATAATGCAGTGCTTTACGGATTTATCCAAATGATCAGCCTAAAACGTTGTCACTAAATGTATCTGTATCACTCACTGTAAGGCTGTAGCACGACTAAAATTAATCTCACTTTGTGTTCTGCAGTATCAATTTTAAAAGAGAGTTTGAGTTCTGTTGCAAACCCTCAATTGCCTAAGTTTTTAATTTAATTCTTGTGAAAAATAAATTAATTTTTTATTTGAAAGGAAAGTCAGGGAAGATTTGCTTTGTTGCATTTTCTCTTTCTCTTTGAAAGACATTTAGGAGTTTGTGGTGCCTTTTTTGGCAGAATGCACCATCAGTAATACTACCATGTGTCCAGCATTTGGCACAAATTTGCTTTCTAGTTTGTGGCCATCTCCTTGACAAGGCCACACAAATTCCAAAAAGGTACTATAATTTTCAGATCAGGTTTTATCCACCCCTTTTTGCTTCCAGTGAAGGGCACTCATTTAATTTACCTCTCCATGCCTCCCTCCCCTGTGATCTCTCTACAGTTAACATGGAGCAGATAAGCCTCTCCGAATTTAAATTTGCCTGAAAAGAATGTTAATTTTTCTTTGCTTGTAATACCTTTTTTTTTCTCAAATGTTTCTTCATTTCTTAAACTTGTTTTGTGGTGTACAATGCATTAGATATTGAACTCACTGGGTATGAATCTCCACACAGCAGCCAAACTCTAAAGAAAGAGAACTACGTGGCACCAGTGGGACCAGAAATCTGGGTTTTGTTTCTAGTCCTGCTGACATTTTGCTTGGTGAGCTCTCCCTTCTCCCATCCATAAAAATAGTGTGGGCAGGATTTCCATCACTGAAAAACATTTTAGGATGCAGAGATGGAAACACTAAGTAAAATATTTTAATTATGGTTTAAACCTTAAAAAAGACAGCTCTACCTGTGCTGTGATGTACCAACATGATGTTTCAAGGGGTGGAATGAAGGGGAAGCACCAGGTCTGCATGTGGGATTGCTGTGGGCAGTGGGAGGCTGCTGGAGACCCCACAGGTTGTGTCTCCATGCTGCCTCTGATGCACTCTGGCATGGTGTGGAAGATATGCAGGAAGGTGAACCTCTACAGTGCTCCTTGCATGGAGTATGATTTTCACCCAATGTCTTAAATTGCAATGTGGAGAGCTCCTCAGCAGAATTCTGTAATATCACTGCAAGGACTGACCAAAAATGGGGGTGTGTGTGTAAATCTCTTCCCTAAAATTTGCTCCATTTTTCCTGAACAATAAAAGTTAAGTTGGTTTTGCTTCAAAGCTTTGCTGAATTTTGTGGGCTTGCTTTCAAGAGGAAAGGATGTGTTTGGGTGGGTTTTTGTTTAATTTTTAAAATTTTTTGAAAAGTTCTGTACAATCAGGTCCTGTCATTTGTGAAGTAGTTTGGCACTGAAAATAACCACTCAGTTTAGTAGTGTTGAGTTAGGTTCTTGTCTTTGTAGAAACAATGTGCACCATTGTATGTGTATAGGCTGAGCCCAGACTGAAAGACCTTTTCAAGCCCTGGTCTTGAGGACATGCTCTGAAATCAGTAGATGGGCCATTTGTGTAATTAGACCTCAAGATAGCTCATGGATAAACCAAGAGAGACTTGTGAAGGGGCTGACTCACAGCTACAGCAGGTCCTGGTATCAGGATGGGGAGTAGGACAAAGTGGTGCTGTCATTGAGCCCCTCTGCCTTCAAATAACTCCCTGCTTTTCCAGCACCTCCCGGACAGACCAGTGGTTCACAGATTTTAGCCACTTATTTTCTGGAGGGGCCCGTAATGTCTATACAGACTTGAAGCTAAACCACATTTCATGCCTTCTTGCTGGGAACGCCCTTTGTCAACAATGGGTCGTTGTCACAGTCTAGACAATGCTGGTGTGAGAAACGAGTGCCTTGCTATGTGCCATGGTATATGCCATTGAGAAAAAGCACTTGGTTTATTCCAGTAAAGCTCTCATTCAAAGGATATTGCAGAAATGACTATTCTACATAAAAAATACATATATATATATTTATATATATATATGTGTATATATATATATCCATATATATGTATATATGTATATGTGTATATATATATATATGTGGGCTGTTCTTTTGTTGAAAACTTACACATTTTTTCCCTCTGTTAAATTGCTTCCTGGTGATGGAAATGTCTGGGATTTTTTTTTTTCCCTTTCTACTGCATCTACTTTCCTTTAGCTTGCACACCCCTGAGGTAATTAGTGTAGGTTAAAATTTACATAACTGACTTTGGGGTTTTGCAAATAGGAAAGATGGAAATTTATTCAAGGTGGTGAATAATTCATTTTAAAGCAAGTTTCCTGTTTTTTTAATCATGTAGAAGATGTATTACGGACTCATAGAGGTTTTCTGAATAAGACCTTAAGCTCTGAATTTTTGATATATTTTTTTTCTTAGTATAGGTAAAGAAATATTAACCATGACTCATTGCAGTTTTCCTGTTCAATAAGATTTGAATAAACTTAACAAATTTATTAGGTAGATGATAGAGCTTTTTAAAAATTATCATGACACACTGTGACAAATATTTTACTAGGATCCAGAAGAAATAGTTTTAAATCATATTCCCATTCCACTTCAGAGGCAGAGATGGAAAACAGTGCAGTTCATACAGAGAAGCCTGATTTATATTTTCTTTTGAATATTCATTATTTAATTAAGATTAGGAAGATAAACAAGGAGATTGGACAGCTGTGGGAGTCTGGTAATAAAATTATTTTTTTTTTAAAGAAAGCTTCTTTGCTACTGGCTCAGTGTAAACCTGAAGCAGTAATGTCTGAATGCTGTTACGATGTTATGGCTACTTGATACTTTACATGAAATGAGTTTACTATTTCATCTTATTTCTTAATCTAAGTGCTCACCTCCAAAATAGCTTTCACACACATCACCAAGAGTTGCGTCCAGGAGAAAAGATTTCAACCAAACACTAGTCCAGCTTTATAAACTCTAGCTTTAATTGTTTCTGCCCAAAACTTGAAGCCTCTTGACATGTTTCCTGGTGACTGCAGCCTGTTGGACTGCGGGAAGGGTCACAAGGTGTCTCTGACAGCCCCAACCAGGCAGCCAGCTACCAGCTCTGCGGGAACAGAACTCCAGAGCAGAGCCCGCTCCCAGCCCTTCCTGGGGAAGTGGTGTAGGTGGTGATTTACCAGCCTGGTCAGATAAAATCAGTAGGGATGGGAGAGAGATGGGTCCTGCTCTGGAGAGCCCTAGTGAATTTTAACCAAAAGCTGTCCAGGAGCAGGAGAGCTTGGTTCTCACCAGTGATGGGGCAGTGGTGAAGGAAGCATTGCCCATTACGTAATTGTGATATGGAAAACTCAAAGGTCTCACTTTGAGCTGTTTCAGTCACGCCTCCTTTGTAAGGGTTTATGTGTGATGCTTGACCTGGAGGATTTATTGCATCCATCTGAGGATAGCTGCTGGGACTGCCAACAAATCACATCATTCTTGAAGGCAACCATGTTGTCTCTGCTTTAATTTTACAGGGTTAAAAAAGTTACATTAAAAGCTACATGCACGGGCTTTTGTTGTTTTTGTGTGTTTTTACACTCTGACAGTTTTAATTTTGGAAAGTAGGATGTAGGATGCTTTGCCTTAGTCTTCAACAGATGTTTCCAAACTTCCTTGAAAACGGCCAGAAATTTGTCAAAAAATTAAGAGATTTGGAAGATAGGAGAGACTTGAACAGCCAGTTATGGAGCCCCAATGTGGAATTTTTCCTCCATTGACTGTTACATTGTCTCCCTATCAAAATGACTTTTTGCCTTTGAAGGTTGGTGAGAGTAGAAGTGGAGCATAGTTTCACACTGTTTAGATTATAGTGTAGGATACACAGTTAGGATGCCTTCTTCTGTACTGGTAGTTTTGTATTAACATTTTATGTTGATCTCAGGGACACCAGACATGAGAAATGCCCTTCAATGTTCAGGAAGATCTCTGAGTAGTGCAGGTCAGGGGGAAAAATTTTGTTCCCATGAGTGTACAGCCCTCAGCAGTTACTATTATGAATTTTTGCACAGAGAGCATAGCCTAAAAGATGCTGATGCTAGCTGCTAGATGGAAAGACTTTTTCAGCTTGCTGTGCAAGAGAAAAATAACTTCAAGCCCTCCAGCTTCATGCTGCAGAGCTGCAGAACTACTGGGGGAGAGGACTGCTCATTTGAGTTAGCCTCCCACACACTGTAACCTCTAAGAGTTCCAGTCCTTCTCACCAAACATTTAAAAGCATTTGTGGTGAGACAAGAAAGACATCATGATTTGGAGCAGATTTAAAGCAAGACTTTAAGATGTCAGGTCTCTGGTCTATGCCTAACTGCTTTGTGTGCTGTTTTGTTGTGTGTGTGCAAACACACTTGCACATTCATAAATGTACGTGTGCTTACATACGACTGTGTGATTGGGTTTTGTAATAATGTGGACTGTAGGACACTACCATGTACAAGTATACATTATACTAAAAAAAAAAAATCTTTTAAAACAAGATGAGAGCTCAGTTTCTCTTGGAAATAATGCAGTAAACGTAGGAAAACACACCAACAAAAAGTTACGGGGAAATAAAGGTCATAAAGTAATGGTGGCTGAAATTCCTCATTGCTTCTGAAAAGCTTCAACCAGAA
The DNA here is from genome assembly GCF_963662255.1 of Cinclus cinclus. Taxonomy (NCBI): domain Eukaryota; kingdom Metazoa; phylum Chordata; class Aves; order Passeriformes; family Cinclidae; genus Cinclus; species Cinclus cinclus. The sequence goes on from NC_085046.1 coordinate 65,928,416, forward strand.
GACCTAAGACAAACCTTTGGAAAATTGCACATTTATGGCTTTTATTTCCATGTTATTTCTCTACTCTTGAAAATGAATTTTGATTTTTCTTTTTCTTCTTGGCATGTGGGACTCAAAGCACAAGGGAGCTTCTCATCAGAAGAAACAAAAGCGGAGAGCCCGAATTCATGAACTCTTTCAAAGGTATGTCAGATATGGGCTACTTCATAATTCCATCCAGTGTACTTTCCTTCTAAAGATCTTTTTCTTCTTTATAGATATTAATGAATGGAACTTCTCCCAAACAAAGGACCTCAGGCTTAGAAAAATTAAGCCGGTGCATTTGAAAGAGGTCTCTGTTTTGGATTACCTCTGTTTTTAGATACCCAGCTTGGACTGTAGTTTTTAAGTGCTACACATAGGGCACTTCAAAAGGTGACCAATTGACTTCTGCCAGCATCTTTCATCCTTGCCTCTGAATTAGTCTTAGAGAGTGAAGGAAGTATGTATTGGGGCAAAGCTTTTGTGATCAATGACCTTCAGATAAATACATACATCAAATTACCTATAAAGAAAGGAACAGACAAAATAAATAACCCTCATGAATAGAGCAAAGGAAGCCATATTCTACCGAGCACAAAAGAGGCCTAACTTCACTGAATAAATTATTGTCTTCAGTCTAATACCCAGTGAAAGGAGACAAATGGTGCAACTAGGAAAGAGATCAAATGTGGTTATTTAAATGTTTGATGTTTAGTAATGAAAACTGTTTACCTTCATAATTGTGTATTAGCAGCTAATAAAGGCAATAGATACAGTAGTTTAAAAGTAATAAAATCAACAACAAAGTGTATTTAATTTTAAATTGAATTGCAAGCAAATGGGTGTACTAATGAACCCCTGTGTCAATGCAACTCTAACCAAATTAAGTGTAATAATTTCCATCATGAGAAGCTATAAGTACAAAGTTCCAAACAACTTATCTCCTTGAGAAGAATGCTTTAACTTCTCAGATGTTCTGGATCTATGAATTAGAGCCATTCAAAAATCATCTTTTGTTATACTTCTGTTTAGGACAGCTGGACCCAAGCTGATGTGATTGAAGCTCAGGGTTAAAACTTCAAAGGTGATTGACCCTGTCCTTCATATAGTCACTTCTTAGCACTTGAATCTTCTCCTTATTTCTCATCAGTCCTGATTTGGGCAAAATGTCCAAGTACTTCATTTCCACTAGCATCCACACAGACCTTCCATCTGATTCAGCTATTGCTTAGGAATTTATGTGATACAATTCTACTGTAGAGGAATCTGGAAAACAGTTTTCCTATAAAACAGTGGTAATTTTACTGATGTAAATGTGCACATATTCAAAATAAATTAAATAAGAAAGGTCTGAATAGAAACTGACTTGTAACAGTGTCCTACAAACTTGGGGACAGGGGCATCTGTTTCAGAAGAGGGGAATTTGAACTATGCATTACCTAAGTAGTACATATGCATGAGTCTGGCACGTTTAGCATCACTGCAGAAGCTCTCTTATTTTCTTAATGAAGAAACCATGCTAATCTTTACAAATGTGGTGGCATCATATAATCACCTAGCATGCAAAGGAGGAAAGTGGGAATGATGGCACTGGTATTGAATTTTCAAAAGCAAGTCAGAAAATACTGAAGGAATGCTTCAGAAATGCAGTCCAGAGAAGTGACATTGGTTTTGAGTCTTGATCCTTCTCTTCCATTTTCCTTCTCTGTGTGTTTTTTTTTTTGTGTTTTTTTTTTTTTTGTTTGTTTGTTTTTTATTATTTTGAATGAACACCAAGTGATAGGGTTTTTTGTTTGGTTTTTTTTTTTTTTTTTTTTTGGTTAAAGACTTGACTGAGTGCATTTCTTGGCAACCTAAGACAGCCTATTCTCTGATGGCTGTGTTGTAGACACCAAGTCAATCCTTCATTGCAAGGGCACCTGCACTTTTCCTTGGTTCCATGTGGCTCCTCTCAGTAAGCTGCAAGGATTTCTCTAGATCCCCAGCATGGCTCTGGGCTGACCCTGAGCAATGAACAGCCTGCTCAGCCTCTACTTTCTGAGAGCCACCATGTCTTTGTCTGTGACTGACCCTCCCTGGCATCCTAAAGCCCATTGTGGAAGCGAGGGCTGACGAAGCCAGCAGAGCATCTACAGATGTTTTTACTTAGTGTTGATAATATTTAGATGCTGATGACACTTAGGGACAGAGGAATTACTCGTGGTTCTGTGTCTGTTGAAAGATGGGATGGGATTGCCAAAGCATGCAGCTTTATAGTGCTCATTGTAAATGACTTAGTTTTGCATTTGCTCCTGCTGTGTTCTAGGAATGAAGTTTTCTCCATAGGGTACTGTGCCTTTTGTGTACCCTGTGCACTAAGAAGGGCAGCATTGGGTTGTCCAGTGTTGGACTTTTCTTGCACTGTTTGCTGATTTCTGTATTGCTATAGTGACCTTTCTTCAAAAACAAAAACCCAGCAACTCTGAGTTGATATAATTACCCTTCAAATCACTTAAAATAATAAAAAAAACCCCATGTGAATAACAAGGAAGGTTTTGCGGTTCACATACACCTGAAAATATATTTATGTACATGTATATAATTTATATATATAGCTCTTGTCCTGTATATATTCTGAAGATTTATAAATTATGTAAGATTTACATATAAAATTACAAATTTTTTTTGGGAAAAAACCCAACAAAAAGTAAGATTTTTAAAAACAGAATTGATTTTTTAAGTAGTTTAGAGCAGCCTAGGCCCCAAAGAATCAGCGTTTTCCAAAAACCTGTCCAAATTTATTGAAGCTGTCAGTCAGTTCTCAAAGTGACAGAGACAATGGCTTCCTACTGAAATATTCTTAATCCAGATCCGAAGTCCCAATGCCAGACAGAGCTGATTACAGACAGGTAGAGGAAGCTGGGGTTCCTTATGTCGACCTGTGGCACAGACTGACAAATACTGGTCTTGTAATTTTTTTTAATGCTGCTTTTTGAAGCCTAGCTATTTCTCTTCTTTGGCACACCCTTGTTTCTCCTGGGCGCCCTGCAAGTCTTATGATACATTCAAGGGAAATATGAAACTGTTGTATTTCCAACAGCAGGTGCTTTCTGTGTATGCACTGTAGTTAATTTCTTTTCCATTCTTCCCATTCTATCCTCTGCAGGGTGAGAAGTCAGCTACTGAAAACAGAGGAGAGTGGAATTGAAGAAGAAGTGGTAACCAGCTTTGGTAAACTTGCAGGTGTGAATACTGGATTAAATGGAGCAGCAAATGGAGCAGAAGGACCTTGTGGGAAGGTGAGATTCTCCATGAATGCTCTTTTCCTAAATCACTGGATCAATTGCATTCCATTTTTTGTTTTGTTTTGTTTTTTCTCTTTTCATAGTTTAAGAGGATAGAATTTCGCAGGTTTCAAAATGTGCTTTCCAGCAAAAGTAACCATATGCTTCAAGAGAATGTCTAAAGCTATTAATGATGAATCATTTGGGCATGGCAAGAGTTCTTCAAAACAGTTTGTCAGTGCTGGCCAAGCAAAGTCTTTCAGCAGGAGATGAGACAGCTATGCCACCATGCAAATGAGACAGGCTTGAAATATGATGAATCTTCTATCTCCTTTTCCTACTCGACTGACACTCGCTTTGAGGAAGGTTGTAAATGCAAGAGAGATTGTGGTATAATTCCTCAGACTGGCGTTTCTGCCCCCCAGTCACTATTCGATTATCTTCCAAATTGCTGTGTTTCAGAGAGATAAAGATTTTTTATGGCTTGCTGACTTGAAACAACCAGAAGAGCCAGAAAAGAGATGGCTAACCGGCCATGCATAGTAATTCCATTGGTAAATGACAAAATCTTTGTTTGTATGACATTTCCAAAGTTACTACAGAAGATGAATCTAAAATACAAAATGTCACATTTGGCATGCAAAACTATCACAATATATTTCAGTATAAAATTCATAGAGGCGTTTAATTTAGAATGTGTTTAATAACGAAGGCTGCCTGCATCAGTAATCCTGCCTTGAGGTTTAAAAAGATTGTCTTATTTATTCATATAATGTTAATTTTTTTATATATGATTCAGAAACCAAAAATATTAAGGTTAAATCTTCATTGTTAATTAAGATTTTCTAATTAAGCTGAAAATAATTGTCATTCGGATTAGTTGTTAAGTATGGTTTGTGTTGAGAAACAAAGGAAGTTTAACAAATTCAACTGTTTATTTAACTGCTTAATTTAATTCCAGAAGCTTTCTATCTATATGGAAATATGCTATCTCTTCCAAAATAAATCCAAGACAGGATTAAAGAAGAGATTATTAGCTACTGTAGGCTTAAACTGTGAGACCACTAAACCTAGTAGTCAAGGTAGCCACGTGATTCCTAAGTGTGGCTTGGGTTCTGATATCCAGCTGCATTAAAAGAAGACCTAGCACTAGTCTTTTCTCAAAATAATGAAAAAAATTGATTTCTTGGGGAAAAGAGAAACAACACTGTTGATTTTAAGCACTACATAATTCAAAACAACACTGGAGCTGAACTGGAACTCCCTGTTCTGTGCCTGACACTGCAGATTGCATTTGGGCAGCCCCAAAATATCTCCTGGTGCAGTAGGACAGACCCTACACCATTATTCAGGCAATGTTGGGTAAAGATCATGTCACTGTGCCTGTTCCCCTCCACAGACCTCCACACTGGGAAGCTGAGCACACAAGGAAAGCACCAGAAAAGCATTTCTGGTATGCAGCATTTATTCCATACTAAATATTCTGTAACTCAGACAACATCTTGTCAACAGCAAGTGGCAGATGTTTCCTTTTGTCTGGACTTGGAATAAAGGTGCCTGTAGGGAGTTGTTATTAAACTCTACACGTGTTGCACTTTGATTACTATTTTTAAGACAATCTGATTATGATAATCAGAAGGTGAAAGGATAGCCTGCATGTTGCATAGCACTAATAACTTTAGCAAGGCTAACAATTAGTATAAAAACATGGCCTGCCCTGTCTTTCTCTCTGTGCATGCAGCCTGCTCATCACATCATGTATTGTGCCTGTCTTGAAAAGCATGCTGTATTTTTGAAGGCATTGTTTTCCAGTTAATTCTGCCTCATTATTGTAGGGTAGTGTCTTCTGGTGTCATACTTCACCAGCTCCACCTTCCCCCCAAGGATGCCAAACATTTTATTAGTAGTATTTGTATTGTTTTTTCATTTATCTGTCATCTCTATGACTTTTGACCTCCCTAATTGCAGATCCTTGGTAAGCAGTAGGTAATTGCAGGTTGAACAAGAAGCGTGTTGTCTGCTTTTCAGTAGTTATTTTCTGGAAGAAATTTGTCCTTGCTAATTGTATGGTTAAAGTCAGCTCAGCCCAGATCAGTAACTCCAAGCCTTCTCCCTAGGTTGACTGCTCCAAGATGCCGCAGCCACTAGAAATTCGCCTCAGATGCCTGAGGGGAGTCAAAGATAAGGTCCCCAAAGGCCTCTACACTCTCAAAGTTTCTGTTCTCAGCCGCTTAGGTGGTGCCTTGGTGGAACTGGAGGAGCAGCCTCAGGCCAGGACGACGCGGGCTGTTAGTCACGGTGGAAACTTCTACAACACTGAAATCTACTTTGGACAAAGCATCCGGACAGTAAGCAACGCTTCATAAATATGCTGTCTTTGCATTGAAAGTTAAAACACATCCGCCCTTTCTCCTTTAGGCTTATATATTTAATGCATTCCATCGTGTTAATAATTTATTTAATAATTTAAGGTGCAATTTAGGAAGGTGCAATTTTTGTCCCCCTAGGTTAACCCTCATCACTCACTTTAAAGGTGCCAAACATATGCTACATTATATAGTGTTGTCAGCTAATTTTAAATTTTACTTTTATTCTATCTTATCTATGCAGCTTGTCAGCTATGTAATTTGATTTCTGTAAAGTAGCTTTAGAATAATAAATGAACGAGTGGGTGTATATAAACACATGAATGCCCAAATCCTTCTGTGAGTTTTTAGCTCCATTGACCCCCATTTGCCAAAAAAGCAGCATTTGGATTATTTTGGAAGGAGCCCAAACACTTGAGGCTCTATTCTGTCTTTTGTGACTGAGGCACACATATTTTCCTGCCTAAGCATGCTGTGCATGGCAGGATTGTTGTGTGTCAGTTGCTCACTGTTGTAGCTAATGCCTAGTGCTGGTTGGAACATTGGTCTAAGATAAACTCTCTGGCACGTGAAAGCTTCTTTGCAGTTTGAAAAACAATCTTCATCTCTCTTAGTGTTTTTTTTGTGTTTTTGTTTGGTTTTTTTTTGTTTTAGTTTTTTTTGTTTGTTTTTTTTGTTGTGTGTTATGAGGCATTGGTAGAATGCGGAGTCTTTTCTGTTTTCCGTTGTTTATTTTGGGGTGTAACCTGAATGGTAGATTTCCTCCTCCATGTGTTCTGTTGTGTAGATCCAGAACAGACAGACAGCCCTTATCCCAAAGAGCTTTCAGCCATAGCAACTTTTATATGTGGCACTGAAGCCTTCAGTTACTTTCTGATAGATAATTTCAGATGTTAGGTTTGTTATACATAAAGTGCTGATATGTCACTTTTTCTGCTTTTTAATTGTTTGTCACCTGCAACGGATAATGAACAGTGTCTGTAAATACAGATATCAGTACAAAAGGAATTACATGTATAGAGAGGGAAACTGTGAATGGTCTTTCACATGATGTTAAAACCAATCCATGCATCTTTTGGAGAACTCACTGAGCTGTGATTACTTCCTAGGAGGGTGCACCCATCTGGGTTATTTGCCTTGAAGTATCGTCTTGAAAGAAGAAAACTGGGCAATAGGACTGAATGTCTGGCATGTCCTGCTTCTTACTTTCAGCATCACATTTCTCCTAATTCTTTGCAGGTTTTGCACTTTCAAATTTGCTTCAAAGTTCTCTTGGAACTTCACAGGGGACATTTAATTAGCATCTTCACCAAACTTCATTTTTAGTCTTATGAACTGGGATGCAGGAATTGGGCAAATTCCCTTAAAATACAGGAGCAGGAGAAGCTGGATTCAATGACCTTCTGGTAATTCCCTATCTTCATTACTGAGTGATGTGCAGCAAAAGTTTAATGCCATGATTTTAGAGAACCCTCTCCACCAGGGAGAGGAGACACTGGGTATGTTGTACCCTGGATGACTCTACCTTTCTGTTCTTCCACCTTGCTAGTGGTGCACAGCCTTAAGGTATGTTTGAAAAGAAACCCTTAAGATGTGTGCTGAGATATGAGGCAAATTTTAGGCTTCAGATGGTTAGCATCTATCATAAGACTTAGTGTAAGTAGTGAGGTCTTAGTGGTGAGCTCCATGTGGGTATCTGGGTTTGAACAGAATCTTACACACAGCACTGCTGCCCTGGGATATATTATGGTGTGAGGAATAGAAGTGCTCACAAATTAAGAATATGCTTTTTTTTCGACTGGCCAGAATAATAATAGAAGTTCAGTGTAAACATGGTGAAAATGAAGACATGCATGCTTGATATTGAAGGAAAGCCTAATTTTAACTAATATATTAGAGAAATTGTTCCAGAACACTACATCCTTCCAAAAATAATAACCCTGTCATGTCGGCAAAGTTGGTGTCAGCGTGGGTTACCTGCTGCGTACAGAAAGTGCTGGTCATGTAAGTTAGATCTGCCTCAGGGCTAGTCTGACTTGCACACCCGACCTTTCAAAAATGTTTTTTGTTCATTAATCAATGTTCTTTGCTCCAGCTTGCCAGCTTCCCCTCTTTCCACTCCTTCATTGTCCTCCTTTTTAGTTTGTCAACCTACCCCCCCCAGTAACCTCTGACTACATACTAGACAGAGGTTCCTAATAGCTCCAGTTGAATTTTATTTATCCTTCAGTAAGGCCAGACAGTCATGCAAGTCATTTATTTTCCTTGAATTATGCTGAAAGAAACATGTATGAATGTTTTGGATTGTGGTAAAACACGATTGCTGTTTCAAATGGCTTTTCACAATTTTACGAATAGCAATGAACTTCATGATCTGAAGGAGACTTGTTTTAGACTCAGCATTTCTAGGATATTTTCATGTATTTAGTTTATGAAAGTGAGCTTTAGGCTTTGATAAATTAAGTCTGTATGGTTTAGGCAAAGTGAGAGCTATTCTGAAGTTTCACCTACATTGTAAAACTAACTCAATGTGAATTTGAGATTAGAAATTGCAGTATCAGTTAAGTGGTGGTGAAGAAGCTTTGTTTCTAAAATTCACATGTATTTTTTGCACTGCTAGGTTTTTCTCAGGTCTGGAATGAAAGTTGGGTAAGGAGAGGATAGGAAAGGAGATAAGATGCTTACTGTGCATAGAGTAAGGCAGTTATGCAACTAAGTTGTCCTTGGCAGCACCTGTACAGATGTGACTGCATCATCTTTACACTAGAACAAGGATTTTACAGGTATAACTTCCTTATTGCTGTCTCATGGCGGCCAAGATCCTACTATAGATAAGACCTAAGCAGTCAGTAAATTCTTTTTGATCATGGTGTATTTAAAGCAGTGTTTTATTCCACAGGATTATGTCCCAGTGTTAGCAAGTCTAGATTACATTTTTCACCTTAATGATGACTTGAAGAGCACAAATGAGTTGCAGTATGCAAAAGTTTAATTTCACTCAGAAAATGAAAGTGCTTTTGTTGTTTTTTTTTAATGTTTTGTTTTGTTTTTCTGCTAGCTGGCTTTTCTTAAGTTCAGGAGACATTAAAGTAATTGTATGAAACAATTACAAAAATAAGAACAAATTCTCACTTTTCAGAATCAAAATATTCATTGCCTTCAATGGAATAAAAGTTCGAGTGTGGTTAAAAATCCATTTCTTTATAGAAAAAAACTATTTCCAGCTATAATTTCAATTATCAGGGCCAAAATATTTCATGAAAAAATGCCAACTTTGCCTAAAGGGTAGGAACCTTTAAGGAACATGCTCCTATTTCAAGTATTTGCAATTTCTGAAACACTTTTCTACAAAAAAAATTGCCTATTAAGAGGAGTTCTTATTCAGAATGGGAAGTTCAGATAGGAAATTTTCAGCTGTTTCGAAGGGCACTGTAAGCCTCTGATGCTGTCTTTAAGTGACATTTAAAAAAACATTCTTTACGCCACCCAGTCACCTGGGAAGTCAGTCCAGCACTGCTGAACAGAAACAGGGACAAATGCATCAGGGCTGAGCTCCCCAAACTGGTCTATAACCCTGGTTTCACTACATCCATTTGTCATCAGTCCTTATTCTGTGAGAGCCTTTCAAAACTGGCACTTCAGCAAAAGAGGAGTGAGCTTCACAACTGTGTAAGCACTAGTGCTACACATTTTCCCCATCATACCTGGAACCTGGGATAGCACTGAAGCTGCTCATATGCATGAAAAGATACAACTGCTGACAGAACAGTTCACAGAACTGAGGATTTTAAAGAAGTATATCAACTGGTTAATATTTATATACCAGCACATTGAGGTACTAGCAATATTATAACAGTAGCTGGGTACCATTTTGTTTTACTTGAGGGAAATTCAATATGAATAAAACAGCAACTTTTCAAACATGACATTTAATCCACTCATGTAAATCATACCAGGAGATCTATTATTCATTATTAAAAGGGCACCATATTTTTATTATACTGAAAATGAAACACAAATGCTGTGAAAAATTTAGTGCCTTTTCCTGAAGTTTCAGGACACTTATCATGCAGTCATCTAGAAGGGGCTGACACTCATTTTAAAATATAGCTACAAAATTAATAAATTTGAACTCTTTTGCTTGGAAAAAGAGGATGTTCTATTTCACTGAATGAGGGATTTATTATTTATTTAAGCCTTCCTAAATACTTCAAATGGCAAAGTACATTGATAATATTCACATTTGGAGTCAGATATGTAACAAATACAGTTCATATCTTTGTTGTTATTAGTCTTTTGCAGCATTTTCTTCCCTGAAGTGCATTTTGAAAACTACATATATCAGAAACTGATTAACATGACCTAAGGTACTAATTCTTAAAATATGATGAAACAAACAGTTTCAAGGACATTATTTTCTGTATGTCAGCAGCTGTCTAAGGACTGTGATGCTTTTAATAATTACAAAACAAAGCATCATTAGGAAAAGTAGACCACAAACTTCCCTCTCCCCCCTCCTCCTCCCCTCCTGGTTTATTTTATTCTTGAGTGAAATGCTGGCATAAGTGAAGAATATCTAGCTCTAGGACACTTCATAGGACATAATGTAAGAGTTTGATACAATATGAAAAAAAGATAATGCTTGGCAGTGCCAGAGGACTTTCAAAATGAGAGCCACTTAAATTTTCTCTGGATGCAATTATTTGTAGTTGGGATGAAAAGGTGCTACGTGAACCTTTTGGTAAATTCAAGAACTAAGCTTATACAGACACTTGTATTTATTTGAAGACTTATTTATTTGGAGATTTGCAGTTCTAATGCTTTTTTTTTTTCACAGAGAAGGAACTCATACTTTTTACTACTTTTATTTTTATTTATTATGTTTGTTTGAGTTTGTTCAGGGGTCCGATCTTTGCCAATTGCTAGATATCTCTGCAACAGCTCCTCAAAATGCATATTCTCAGAGCAATTCTTACAAAGCTATTACATATTAGAATCTGTTGTGTCAACTTTATTTGGCACTGTGCAATTTATTTACATATCTAAGAGGTTACTACTTATCCCAAGTTTTGCTTTTTGGTGATTAATTTGAGTTACTTTTCACATGTTGTCTGGTCAATGTGACCAGTGGAGGTTGCTCTTGGAAACACCTGCTGGAATGCTGTATGTATGCTGGACCACCTTAAAGCAATGCATGCTGCCCAAAAACCTCAGAAATGTGACCTGTGTTACAATGCATCATATCTGACTAGAGGAAAATATGTAGCCTGCTTTGGTAAATCTAGCAGACATATGTTAAACATCAAAAGTATCTGGGGACAGCATTTTAATTTGGACCACTCCATGGTTTATTCCCTACCTAATTGGAAATTATATCTGTAAGAGGGCTTGACGTGAGCCATAGGATACAATAGTTGCAAAAAAAATCATGTATTATCTATGGCAAACCAGCAGGAAGGCATAATGCAATCTCTCCCTCTATCCTTAGCTCCAAGTGAATCCCAAACAACAGAGAACACCAAGAACAAAATAAATGCCAGCCCAAACAAAAAAATTCTGTGATTGGAAAAAATTAGCATCTCCATGACTCACCAGAGCTGACTGTCTGGCACTGTGAAAAGGGACATAAACTGTGTTTTGGTCCAGATTTGCAAGTCATGGGAGCCAGCAAAATACCTTCAGGAAGTGCTTTTATTTTTGTTGCCTTAACATACCTCGTTTTAAAGCATTTCACATTTTAAATAATTATCATGAGCTCAGGATGAGCAGAATAGCGGCAAAGCTGTACTATAGAAATGGGAAGAGTACTTTATGCGACCAAAGAACAAAAAAAGTGATCTTGCCTAATCATGCAATTTTTAAGCAGAACACACACAGAAAAATGATTTTCTTCTCAGAGGTTGGTCTTCCTCTCCTCTTGTGGGAAGAGAGCAGAGCCTGAGTCTGGACTATCCAGGGAATGCTGAAGGAGCATGAACTCTGGATTGTCACTTATTCCCTTGTGAAGTGAGTGTTGCTGCACCCCTGGCTGGACTGAAACCTGTGGTTGAACAGTTTGCTACCTGAGGTGTAATGAGGAACCCAGAACAGCTTCAGGGAAGAGACATGAGATGGAGCAGCTGCTGGACCAAGAAAGAGAGGAAAGCTGCCTGCTCCTCCTCTGGAGCCCAGGGCAAGCAGTGCAGCAATGCTGCGTGACTCAGCCCTGCATGCCAAATGAGCCACGTCTTCATGAGACTCCTTGGCTCCAAGTGGTTTCTGGGCAGAGAACGTGTCCTCTTGACACAGAAGAAATAAACTCTGCTGTATCATGTCTGTAGTCCGTGTTATCCTGGGAAACTCATGGTCTGACCGTGCTGAAATCAGTCTCAGGGATAAATAAATGAAATGGGAGTGTCAGGAGAATGAACTGGGGTTCCTGCTTTCCTCTCACAAAGACAGTTTCTCCCTTGCAAGATGAGGTCAGAATCCACCCAGGCCAGTATATCACCAGAAGCGCTCAGGGAGGCAGGAGCTGGATGTACCATACATTACTACTCCCTGCTGGTCCAAGAGCAGAAAAGAATTAGCAGCAGATGTGCCAGGACAATTAGCAACAGATGCAGAGGCTAAAGCTCACAGAATGCAAACATTCCTCTATATTAGAGAAGATAAAAGGCCAGATTCTGGTCCTGGTGTAAGGTACTTGTGCATGAGATGCTGCTGGAGTTGACTATGGGCTGAGTTATCACTCCTAGAGGAGAGGCACACAATGGGGAATTGTCACTGCTCTGGTAGCATGGGAGAGGGCAGGTGTTTGTGTTGGGGCACTTGGTGTGGCTCTGGGAAGATGCTGGGGGGATTTGGCACAGCATGCCAGGAGAAACCCTGCTCTCTGCCACCACTGAAAGCAGGGAATAAATTGCCTGCTTACAAATATTGCTGTCCTGTGTTCCTGGCAGATCATGAACCTGAGCTCATGTGCTGTGGCCCAACAGCTTCTGGTCCATAGTCTACTGCTCTCAGGGAAGCTAAGTGCCAGGAATGATGGTGGTGGTGCTGCTTAAAGGTTTAAGGAGATCTGCAAGATGCAGGGAGAGGAGTCAGGGCATCATTTGACTCATGCCAGGCTTGAAAGGCTCTATTATCTTAGAGAACAGGGAAAAAAACCAAAACAATTGTGGTGAAGTGAATGGTATGTCACTGTATGGTTGTCCTCTGATTTGTGTGTTATTTTGTATTCAGATACCTGTTCAAAGACAGGCAGTGATGGAAAGCTGGGGGAATAAGTTTTCAGCTGTTCCAGAACATTCTGGTGATGGATAGAGACTTCTGGAAAAATCCTGATAACATGATATTTTATTTTTACTTCAGTCCATGTTTCTATTTCCTCCCCTCTGGCCTTTTATAAATTTCAGAGTTACACAAACATTTCCTAAGAATGCCCTTCTCTCCGTCTGCATGCTGGCCTTGCACATAAACAGGGAGAGCTTGAAATCTGTTTATGAAAGCTCCCCTTTAGCTGGGCAATAACAGCCTCATCTTCAGCTCTATTCATTTGACATAGTAAGTAATTTTTATTTGTTAGTGATGGGGACTGTTTCTTATTTAAAAGGTTTTCTACCTGTGTTTTACACCAGTGACATTCATGTGCTGTAGTTTTCATAACTAGAAACAATGGGCTGTTAGTTTACATGGTAGTTTTCAAGATTCTTCTCTATAATAAGTAAAAATTGAATTGCCTTAGCATATTTTAATTCACCTTAATCTGTTTGAGTTGCATTGGTCAAATTTTTGTGTGATATTAGTAAGTGGTGGTGACTTTTGTCCACTTTCCCCCCCTAAATTTAAAACATTTAAAACATTTAAATGTACAGAGGAATGAGGAAAGTTTATTTCTTCTCTGACAAGGTTAAAGCCCAAGAGTAAGTCAGACAAAAGCCCCCAAAAGCTCACACTGGATATGTTTATTGAAATATTCAAATAGAATTCCTTCTCTCTATAGAGTGAAACTATGGTGGCATATGGGGAAGTAAGATATATTACAATAAAACTGATATAAAACAGTTGAATTCAGAAATAGTGGCAGGAGATAATTTTAGTTCATTATGATTTAATTCAATTAAATGCAACACTGTTAAATGCAGACTAAGAAGTATTACTTGTGCCTGTGCAGGCACACACAAGCATTATTTATTCTTTGTTGCATCTCTCTTCGCAGAAGAAATTACACCAGTAAAAGAGGGGGGATTTGATGCTTTCATAGTGCTGTAAAAGTCTCTATACCTCACAGACCTCAGTGGAAATTTGACCTGAGCAAGGAGAAATATTGAGGTAAGGTGTTGGAGAGTAGACCCCTGAAACCCAAGAAGCTGTCCTTAGGTAGTATATACTCTCTGAATGCCAACAGTGTTGGTGCAGGCTTGTGGATTAATTTACCAGATAGTGCCTCAAATGAGGTTGGCACCAGCAGGGAAAATATAACTCCTGATTTTATTTTTTTTCTTCAGAAGCAAAACAATCCATCAGAAAAAAACTGCTCAGTTTGAGCTGCCTGTGCCTTGTCTATCCCAGGCACTGCTCTGAGTCTCTTGAAAGGGAGCAATAACTGATCCCCATCCTCCTTCCCTACTTACCTGAGCTGTTCCCTGCTCTGTACCTGAGCACAACAGCTCAGACCCACAGAGGCACGAAGGCATTCAAGGTCAGTGGATTTCAATCTGAGCTATCTGACTATCTGATGCTATCTGAGCTATCTGATGCCTTTGTGCATCCATGCCTAAGGGCTGTGCTGGCCCTGCCCTAAATCCCAGCTCAGGCTCACAGCCTAGGAGGAGGCTAGAGGAGGGCAGGTGCCAGAGGACCAGGTCTCTCCTCTCTCCCAGGGTTTCTGCAGGACAGTGAGCTGTGAGAGAGAGTGTGTTCATTGTGGCAATGGGAACGGTTTAGCATGGACACAAAGGCACACACATGAATGCTTGGCATGATGGCATAGAGTAACAGAGGCTTGGCTGGGATTTTTGTATGGATTCAACAGAAAGATATTTCTTATTTGTCAGGTATGTTTTGTTTGACTGTGGAAGCTGAGATACGTGACACTGTCCTACCTGGGCACCCAGTGTTCATGCTTAAGGGCTCCCAAAAGTCTTTACAACCTCAGACCTTATAGGAGATGGGTATATGATAAAGTCCTTGCTTATGTTTTGTGATTATGTGTTTCCATCATGGCATGGTTTGAACACCCAGCTCCTGTAACTGTAAACAAATGGATGCTTCCAGTCCAAAAGAGTGAGTCTGCACTCCAAGTCCAGGATAAAAGCTTACAGCAAATGTAGAATAGCTGTGAGCCAGAAACAAAGAAATAAAATTTAAATTGTGACAAAATTTAAAACGTGACCCTTACACCAGCTGCTTGACCACTGTTGGTTTATATGTAAGCTAGCAGAAGAGTCATTGTTGAAATATTCTTAAGAGGGTCAGCCTGAGAAGCAAAAGAGAAGCTGAAAAGGGTGCTGTGATACAGTGGTGATTTTATCTGCAAATGCTTTGGGATTGTTCGATATTGCAGGTAACTGTCTTTGATCACAGCCTTGTAGCCATCACCTTCAATTTGTAGCACAGAGGTTACTATCTAGCGCCCAGCTAGCCAAATGAAATGTATGGCTTGATTAAGGATCTCTTTTGTCACTAATTTGTGCCTAATGTTTTTAGCTTTCCCACGGGCTGTTACAGAAAATGGTAAATCTGGTTTAAATGAAACCTGATACTGTTAATGGTTTAATAGCAGCTGCCACAGGGTTATGGCATTTTTCAACAGATGCTTCTGTTTCATTTTAAGCCTACACTAAGTCTTAGAATGTATTTATATAATTAATATAAAGTACATGTACATAATAATGACAATATTTGTAATTTAAAAATATTTCCTGAAATTACTTTGCTATCATCTAGTCACAATATAAAACTTGAAAAGGGAAGGCAAGGCATATTATTATAAATAATAATTTATATTCACATCTTCAAAAAAAGTTGTAGAATGCAGAACTGTGAGCACTTGTCATCTCCTAACATGGCAGTTATTGGTGTAGGCAAATCCCTTGCTGCTTCAGAAAAAGAGACAAAAAGCTTGCCTGTATCTGAGTTATGTTTGTTATCTTACCTACTGTTCAGTCAGGAGTATAAAAGAAGTGATGCTTGTATTCAAATATACACATCAAGAAAGCGATGTGTTGAGGTGTGTACTTACGTACAAAAATATATGAAGCACTGAAGATTTGTGGATGATTATTGGCTGCACAATGTTGTCTGACTGAGGAAATCCCTGCTAATTTAAGAAGACTTGGAATTTTAGGCTGTTCATAGTGGCTGATTGGTTTGAATGGGTTTCTTCTATCTTGAGGTCTTATTCTTGACTTCCAAGAAGTACTGAGAGTGTATCCTACAGGATATTCAGAGTGAGAGGATGCTCCTGGGTATTGTGTCCTTCTGCAAGTAGATGTCTGTTCACAGTGAGGAGAGAAGGAGAGAAGACTCCTCTTTCTCTGCCTTGGTTGGAAGGCAAGGTAATGTTGAGCAGGCAAGTGTACCAAAGGCATTTACTGCTATGAACTGTGAGGACTGAAATGGGAACGATAAAACATGAAAAACATGCAAATAACAGGAAACAGTCTCGATTAAAGAAACATCCAGGCTTGTTTATTTAAGATATTAGGCAGTCAGAGTTCTCTCAGGAGAATGTATAGGAGCAGTGGTGAAGCAGATGTTTCACTGTGTGAGGGGTGTGGCTGATGTATTTGCTCCCCTAGTCCCCAAGGTGACTACAAGGGAAGTCACCCTTCATAGCTGTTAGCCTGGGTATGATGGTAGTCATCTTCTGTGTTCCAGCTTTTTTGTGGGTTTGGTTCTATCTGTACTTTTGAATGTATTAGAATTGTTCAACAAGACCTGGGTCAATGCCCACCTTAATTAAACAAAACAGTTCAAAATGTGGCATAGGACCAGATTTCTTTTTCTTTGTGTTTACCCTTCTTTCTTCTGTACCTTACAGAGGGATTTACGTAAGTTCATTACTTCAGGATGTTTCTTCACCACTAGATTTCAAGCCTTTGCCATGGGAACACAATTGCTTCAGGCCCCAAGGCATTGGTAACCTTCTTCCACACCTCCAAGCTGCTCAGAAGAACATCTATTCCTATCTTATGAAAAGTATAAACTGTGTTTGCCAGTTCTCTCTGAGAACTCAAAATTCTTTTAAACCCTACACTGAGGTTCACACACTTTTCACTAAGAGCTTTAATTTAAAGGAAGAAAACCATTAAGTACCAACATCATTCCCACAACTGGGTGGAGTGACTCAGTGAGGAGCAAGTTTGCAAGTGCTTTTATTGGGTGTTCGGATGAATTTTCCAAAGCTGAAGCAAGATGAATCCAGTGGTGAATCTCAGCAAACCCTCACAGGAACACCTCAGATTTCCAAGTTGGTTTGCTACTCTGTCTTAAAGATTTCTAGTGGCAATGTTTTTCCACCACTGGTAAATAAAGACTGAAAATGACTGTTTTCTGAAAGCCAAGGGAAAAAAAAATGAAAAAGGAAAAGCACAGCATTTTTTGTTGAAGTGGAAAATTTTTCAAATATATGATTTTTGGGAAGAGTTGCTAATTGCTTTAGCGTGCAAAATTGGACCAAAGATATGAAATTTCTAGAGCTTTATATGATAAAAGAAAGTTAGTTCCCTTGTGATGTTTTTTTAACAACCAAATAAATCTTTTTTCCTCCCTTGCTAGGTTCTACCACATAGAAAAGCTGTGAAACCAGGCATGGTACTCCTCTTTGAACTCTTCCTTCTTCGTGGCACCTATACCTGGATTGATAGAGAAGTGGGATGGGGAGCTTTTCCCATATGTGATAACAATTTTAATACTTTGGAGGGAAAATTTAAATGTCCCTTCCTCAGAGGCCATTATGACTCCAGAATTGACCGATTCAAAAAAATTGAAAATTTTATTTCTCAGGACTTGGATCATTGGTTATGCAATCTCTACTTTCAGGTCTGTATTTTTAAAAAAATTCTTTAATTTTCTCTATGTTTTTCTTTCTGATTCTGAAATGGGATTGTGCCTTATCTCCCATTTACAGGGATGTCTGCTTTAATCAGTAAGCATGGGGAAGATATGCATGGGAAAGGCATACATGGGAAAATTATATGGGAGAAATCTGTAGTAAACAGAGTACAGAGAAGCAAGAATTTCCTAAAATTCTTACAGCAACATCTTGGACCACTAGGCTTTACAAACAGTGTACAACAAGCATGTTTTGGCTTTGTGGAATTCCAAACTGCCTTTTTATTTTTTTTTTCTCCTCTTCCTAGGTAATTAAACTACCACAGGACCCAGATAAGCAAAATATGTGTGATATGCATGTTCATCTGCCACCTGAACTTCTCATGTATTCAAGCACTGCTGAAAAGAATGGTGTCTCAGAAAAGGTTGTACAGTGTGGACCACAAGGTGATGGATTCAAACTTTGATGTTTACATTCAGGTTTTCACTGGATCAACCCATAGTTATGTTTCAATGTTGACTAGTCATTATTGTTCTTGTTAAGCTAGATTTTCTTCATTCAGATATGGGTCCAGCATTCCATAGCAGGAATACTGTGAATCTTTTTATTAATGTGGTTTAACTTTGCTTTCAGGTGTAAGAAATCCAAACCAGCCTCACTGCTGAGGATGGAATGGCCATGCTGGCATATGCTTAAAGCTGAATAATGCTTGGAATGTTGCAGCAATAACAGTTCAGCTGTTTATGGCACCAAGCTTACAGGAAGAGAAAAGAAAAATATTCTTTTTTTGAACTCCTAGAAGAATTTTAGCAACTCCCTGGGCTACAACAAGGACTTCAGATTCGGCAGGGAGATAGTTCTGGCATCAGAAGCATGCCTTATGCTACTCCTCTGAAATTCTGTTAAGACTCAATCAAGTGATAACCCATAGGAAGGGCAATTATCATTTGCTTATGTACAGCAGACCTGTCCAGAAGCTTTCTTTAAAAATCTCTGAGTGTTTATTTTAGACTGATCGTCCCTGGCCTCTGTGAACATTCTGATAAAGCTACACTGGGGACACAACTGCTCATATTGCAATGGACTCAGAAATTGCTCCTCCGCTAGTAGAAATCCAGTAAAGAGAAGAATGGCAGGACACTGCTGTCATTCTTTTCTTTTTTCAGCATGTGTGATCAGACTGCTATGAACAAAAATAATTCATCTTTGCTATACAGATGTTGCTATATTCCCTCTTGTTTAATGAATTGAAGCATTCAGCCAACCCATAGATTGTAGTGTATGTGTGAATATTACATGCAGGTCTGAAACAGAGAGTTAGTTCTTCAGGACAGAGGTTCCTTGGGCATTTGAGAACAGCAGTAACGATGCACTGTAAATGGCACAGTGGAAGAAAGGAGAGGCTATGGAAAGGAAAGAAAGAGAACATATAACCAATAATCATTTAGCATGGTAAATGGGCAGCTCAGGTTGGAAGCATAACTTGAAAAGAGTCCAGGAGAAGTATTTTTCAGACAGTTAGTGGTGATTTAAGAGATAAAGAAAATGAGGTTTGCCCTGAGATGCTTTTAGTCTAAGCAGCAACTTCATTGTGATCAAAAGCCTTTTATATAACCACCCTGATAAGAGAAGCATGGAGGTGTAAACATGCACTATACTGAGGATTAAGATCTTTTTTTGCAGTCATATATCTTCTAAATATCTGCCAAGTTGCTTTGAGATGCAGCAAACCATGAATAGCAGATCCAAAAGGTAGAATTGCAGGCAAATTTATCAGCAGTGAAGAATCATGGACAAACTCTTAATGGGTCAAACTTGTTTGGTCCTATCATCAATCTTCACTCGCATTTGGAAGTGCACATAGAGGCCATGGCTAAATAGGTTGCACTTTCTGGAAACACTTGGAAAAGCTCTTGATTGTACATTTGAAAAGTCAAGACAGACATGTTTTTAAGAACTGAAAAAGACCATTAGTGTATGTTCTATTTTGCATGTAGACCTCTGAAATTTGCTGATAAGGCGATCATGGAAGATCTGAAATTGTCCTGCCCGACAGATTTGCACAAACAAAATTTTTAGAACTAATTTTTGATATTGCTTGCATTTATTTATTTTTCTTGGAGCGTTCTTTAGAGATATTATTAGCTGCCAATATTCCCCATGGGTTTGTTTTTAATGTATCTGTGCACTGCTACAGTATGCTGTTTCTGCTGGTGATATGTTGCTAAGAGATTTAATAATGGGTAAACAAACACAACATGTGGTAATCCATTTCAAATTAAAAGTTTATTAAATGCTAGCTTGATGACTTTCTGGCTATTTACAATTAAAGGAACAAACCTTAGAGAACTGGAGATCACGTGGTGAAAATCACAACTTCAACATTTCCCACAGAAAAATGTGTTTATGATCTGTGGCAAGCTGTTGCACATTGATATGCCCTATAAATGCAGTATTATATCTGTTAAACCCCCAAAAACTGGGGTGGGGAGGGGAAAGGTCTGTTAGAGTGACATTAAGGTTGAGACACAAACCAGAGAAAGCAAGAACAGTCTAAATGAAGACGGGTGCTCTGTAACTCACTCTACTGCAGTAGTCTAAATAGTGAGTGATCTTATATATCAATACCATATGTGGTACTGCAACATATAAGCAAAATAAAGCAGGTTAGGAGATGGTGTTTTAACCTTCACTTCAAGTTCGTCTTGATTTTATAAGTTTAAAACAGAACTTTCATATTATTTCCATTAACTCCTGGCTACATTATTCTTTTAAGCCACAGCTCCATGTAGGTAAAGCTCTTCCCTGCCGCACAGGCTCTCTGGTCTAGAGCACAGTGCAGGGAAACACAACATAATGCCTCCCTTTCTACCTCCTTTGCAGATTACAGGCACACATTATCAGATTTGGTGTATCTCTTAGTCCAAACCATATCTTCTCTCTATTATTTTGAAGTTATATTCTCTAAGAGGTTCATGGCAGAAGGCAGCTTCTGCTTTCACCACCACCATCCTTTCCTTTTCTTAGGAAAATATTCTGCTGTCGATCTGTTGCCCCTTACAGGATCAACAGTCTTTGTCAGAGAATAAATGAAAATTTCAGAGTAGAATTCATTATCTGCTGTTGTGTGAAAGGTAGCAGCTCTAGTAGAAGAGCTTAGGTAAGAAAATTTGATGGAAATACCAGGAATGTTGCCTTGGTAGGCTTGGATCTAAGTAACAAGGACTTCTAAAATGCATGAAAACTTAAAAACTGCAAGTCTCCATATAAACACCAAATATTCAAATCCATCAAGAAAACATTCTCACAGTGAAATCCAGCAAGACCCCTTTTGACTTTAGCATCCACAGGAAGAGGGGATTCATGTGTGCAATATGTCAGCATAGCAGTATTTTTTTGAATTGGCAGCCCTTTCATTCTCAGAAAAGTAGATGGACAGCACTTATATATTACTTCTACAGCTGAAACAATTTTAGGTCAGACACAGGCTCATTTGGAATGTGTTATTCCAAATTTGTTGGGGGCCTTCATACAAATGCTTGTTTTTGCAGCTATGCTGTTGATCTGGCTTGACACACAAACATCAATTGTGCCCATCTGAACTTGTGATCAGATAAAATGGGCAAGTGGAAAGCTAGGTATGATTTTATCCACTGTAAATTTTAGAACCAAAGGAAAACTTTTCTCATTCCAGTTGACTTATATCACTTAAAGTTTGGCCATTTTGAAGTCCTGAAGTTATGGTCAGGACTGTACAAGGATATATTGATGTGTACTCAAGACCCAAAAAGGGTGCTTGTAAGGTAGAAGGTGGAACAGTCATTGAGGATTAGAACACTCAAGCAATATTTTTTAATTTTTTAGTGCTAAGTTTTGTGTATTTCTGGTGAACCTAAAGAGTCATGACTGATTATATATATTTTTTAAAGCAGTAATTATCCCAAGCTCTGAACTGTGAAATCAAGAAAGGAGTTTTACTTAGCCTGACCATGCTTGGGGGAGAGGTGTTATCAAACAATATTTTGAGGGAAAGTGTTCAAAGGTAGCCAGGCTAGTTTGGTCCCATCAGCAGGATGATCTTGCTGTAATAGAACTGGTACAGTGCTGTGCTAACATGAATACACTACTCCCAGAGTCTGGGCTAGCAGAAATATTTGTTGCTATTGCTTGGCTGGGTAGATATGTCACATAGAAAGACTTTCACTACCTCAGCAGTTTTTAGACTAAGCACCTACATGCAGATTTTCTGATGCTAAAATCTTCTTTCCAGAAAGTCTGCTTGTTCCTTATAGCCCCCTGCTCTACTATGGGAGCAAAAAGAAAAGAAAAACAAATGCAGCTGTTTGTGAATGGTTTTAAGGACACTAATGTTTTTTTTTTTTTTTTACAATGAACAAATACCTCATTTTTTCCCTTGCACTGTTTCTTTCCCCTTAAAAGTTTTGTTGTCTAAAAGCAGTGCATGTGTCTCCTATGCCCTATGCATCAACCAGAAGAAAAGTTGGAACCACTGAAATGTCTTTAGTTCTTAGACCATGAGCTTATAATGTAAATAAATATTATACAGAGAGATCATTTTCAGGTGTAAAGTTTTTCTGGTTACTGTACAATTTAGAGTATTTTTTTGGTCAGTCTTCCTTCAGTCTGTCTACCTGGCTATTACTAATAAGGTTGGTTTGTATCACTTGGCTTCAGCAGTCCTTGAAACTCGCCAGGGCTGTAAAGCTTTAAACAGTTGCGCAGGTCTTTAATTCTAAAATAGTTTTGACAGGACTGCTATGACAAAGGCCTGGCCCATCCCATCGTGATGCTAGCTGACAACCTCTTACTGCTCCTGGAGCAAGGAAACATGTGGAAGGAATTGTTCTTTTACATTTCACAGCTTGTCATTTCCTCTGCAGGGCAACCTCTGACCTCCCCGAAAGATCCTGGCACCCATAAGGGAAGTATTCCCACTGTTGTAAAGGAAGTGGAAAAGCAGTTTAATGCCGCGAAAGGAGGAGAAGCGTGTGTGTCAGAAGAAGCTGTGAGGAAAAGAGAAGAGCTTAAAATGCTTCCAGCAGGTTAGGACTTTTATTGCGTTACTTAATTTACTGAAAGTTTGCAAGTAGATCTGCTTGGCATGTGTTTAAATACCCCCATTTGCCTTTCCCCTCACCCTGTGATATCATCTCATCATTATTTCACTGGGCAAAGGAAGTGATGGAAGAGTTTAAATCAATTGTTAGGGATCAAAAGCAGCTTAGGCAAAAAGGTACAGAAGCGGTGGACTCCCCTGTCTAAAATATATTTGTAGGCCAAATGTGTTAGTAATTACAAGGTGTGTGTGCAGTGCACTGACAACATTAGATTATGGGGCTGGTGTTTCCGTGACATTTTTACATCCTTTCATTTTATTTGGTCATTTATATCCATGGATCACAACATGTTGCTGTTAGGTGCTTGGGAAGTACTTTTCTTCCTGCAGCACATTAATAGCAATATCCTTTGTTAATTGTGCTGACCTTAATTACATAAAAGTGCCTGTCTGTATTTACATCAGGTAACATTTTTTTCTGGGGCACAGGATTTCTTCTGAAGGCGAAGACTTGCAAGTTGCTGTGGTGCGGGGTTTTTATTCTTGATTTTGTTTATTTGTTTTATTGGTTGTTTTGGGGAGGTTTTTTTTGTTTGTTTTTTTGTTTTGTTTTGTTTTCAAGTCCCAGGGAAAAAGTATTTATCTGAGAGTTGACTAATACAACCCCTAGGTCCTCTCCTAAACACAAAGACCAGCATGACTTCCCATGGGCCCGGGATTTGAAGGTACCAAGGATATATCCATACTTACTCCCACTTCATAGCCCAGGCCAGTGTGTAGAGATGAAAGTGCAAGTGGGAATAAATTAATTACACCTTTTGAAGGGAGAGGGTGACTTTCCTTCTGTACAAGGAAGCTCTAATAGGTCATGGTTAGACACTTAACTATGAAATATTAGGTAAGAGAGAGCTACCTGAGGTCTGACAGCTACCTGTTATCTATGTAAAAAGTAGCTGCTTGTCTACTTCAAGTCTATGGACTCCCTGAAATGATGCAGTAGAATTTTGGATGAATGCCAGTTTGAAGTCAATGCCAGCTTCCCTTTCACAACGGCCCATGGAATGCCATTCAAAAATAATTTCTTTGGAGCCATCCTTCTCTGTTGAGTGTCCGGGAAGTCTAGAGCTTTGCATCTGCTATTATAGGTTCATGTGCTGAATATCTCATGTGAAGTGGGTACAAATAGAGGTAGGAGGTAGTGTGGCATTGCCAAGTCAGGATTTGAGCATTGATATGCTGAGTATTGATATTGACTATCAGAGGTGCATGAGCATTAGAATACAGAGCTAGTGTCAGTTTTTGTTAAAAGGGTATTTGTGACAAAATGTTAAGCATATTACAGAAAAAGTAATAAAAAATTTTCAATCTTTCAAGTGTTCTCATTGCATGCCTGATAAGATCAACACCTAACACCTCTTTTCTAGATGTTGGTTCTTCTAAGAATATAAAGAGCCCTAGTTTAGAAAATTTGTTCAACTTCTACATTAGTAGAATCTACTCAGAAATTTATTTTGTTCATTTGCCAAACATCAGTTGAGCAAAGCATCTTAAAATACTCAAAATAGTAAAAAAAACCCTTAAGTAACATACATGAACAAAATGGTTTTAAAAATATGTTCAGTGGTGTTTGACTTTTTTTGTTGGCTTTATTTTTTTTCTGATTACTCTTCCTTGCCAACATTTGGATGTTTCCACCTTTAAAGTGTACCTCAAAACCCAATTATTAGTTGTGCAGGTAAACAGGTATTCCTTCTCCTCTCTTCCCATCACAAATGTTTATCTAGATCTAAAACTAGCATCTTGAATTTTTATTCAAAATATTTATGTGGAGTTTGGCAGAGAACCAGTGGCAAACACAGCATTTTAGAACCCACATTTTCAGTTCAAGACATCCTCTTACAAATATACTGAAGTGATACAGAAGTGGCCTGATTTGGAGAGGTACTGAATCACCACAACCTTTATCAAAGCCAGGTTCAAAGGGTATTAGTTTCCATAATCATAATATCTGACTAGGTATATTTAAGAGATAATACTATAATTGACTGAGGACTAAAAAAAAACAAACAAATAAACTGAGTTTATCTGAACTACAAGAGATCTCTAAAATACCCATGGACATTGAATTAGGTGAAAAATGTTTTTGCTTCTTTATTCATGAGACAACAGAAATGTTGCTTGACAAGTTTTGACAAGTTTGTCAAGTTCCTTGACAATCAGTTTCTGATTCTGCATCTATTGCATATTATTTAAAAAAAAAAAAATTGCTTCAAAACTCACATCACTAAAGCATAGACTTTCTATGGTGGACCACTGTCAGTAATGTCACCACTAAACTCATTATCTGCACTCAGAAAGACAGAGAGAAAAAAAGTTTCACTTTGAAATCCCCAGATACTTTCTGCAGGATGACATATAAACTAGGATTTATACTGTACCTGATGTTTAATTTGAAGCTTCAGCAGTGCCTGAATTTTTTTCTCCACCAATGCTCTTCCTAGCAGGCACCTTATCCCCAGCCTTTCTCTCATATGAAGGCTAATTTCTTTTTTTTCAAAGCCCCACAGTTATGCACATACCACAAGTAAAACCCCTGGAAACAAATGAAATATTTCTCATAAATATTGTTAGTCAAACTATTACAAGCAACTGGCATTGGGTTTGACAGAACCTCTGTGGGTAAAATTTATCCTGGAACCCAGATAAAGTTTTTACCTCCTATTTTCAGATCTTCTACCTCACAAGGAATCTTTTGCTTGATGTCTGTCTTCTAAAACAAACCGAGTATTGAAAATAAGATTTTTCAATATTGTTCGTACTTCATGTTTCAAATTCAACACCCGTCCTGCATTTGTGGAGAAACATTGGGAAGTGAATTGTGTCCTTTTGTGCCATCAAAAGACATTTCTGCCAGCGTAAAGCTTCAGAATAATATCTAAGCGAAGATGGCATCAGGCTAACCAAGGGGCTTATTACAGTAGCAGCAGATAACACTCAGAACTGTATTCAGAATTTATTAAGATGTTCCTTCCATATCAAAATACCAAACACAAAAACAGCTTCATTCTAATTTTATCACTGCCTTTGGAGAGGAAGCTTTACATTTGTTAACATGTGCTTATATAAGTGAGAAATAGTTTTGTTGAGATGATTGTATTTATGCTCACATGCATTTCAGAAACAATTTTATGAAAACCAGTGAATCTTTACTGTAATACTTCTCCTTAGACTGCAATGATGCTCTTTCCCTACTGAGGTGCTGTTTGCTTCTACACAAAATTTGTATGCAGATGCAAAAATAATTGCCAATAAAAACACTAAAAAACCCCCCAAAAACCCCCACCAAAACCCAAAAAGCTGCTCTCATTTGCAATTCCTGATGGGTGCCACTTTAAAGGAAACAAAGTGATATTTTAAAATTAAGGTTGCTTAAACCTCATTTTTTAATACAGGTAGGGCCCCAGAGGCATAGCCTCATATGGCTGAAACTTCTTTCTCTGCTGGTCTTTTCCTTCTCTGAGCAGGACTGCATAAATTTGATTGCATTGATTTTTTCCAATTAGGATCAAATTCAGATCCTGCTCACAGTTCTGAAGTCCACACAGTCCACCCTCTTCAATTTTCCAGCTCTTGCCATGCTGTTTAATTTCCCATAGACTAGTGCATTCCTAAGAAGAGGGTCTAAATAGGATCTTCATCTTGGATTGCACCATTCTCAAACTCTTTCTTACTGACTTAAAGAGAGGTTGCAGCTATCAGAAGGGATTGCACTCCCCTTCTCTTCTTTAGCCCCACATAAATCAGAAGTAGTTCCCATCAAACTTGAGCAAGGTAAATTCCTAGCTGTGCTATTTCTATTTGCCCATATTTAAAAAAAATCTTTTAGCTTCCCCATGCCCCCCAATACATAAATATTTCACAGTATTAGCCCTATACGTATTTAGGACGGAGCTGAGCAAGGGGATGTACTTTAGATGTGTGTAACAGGCACTAATGGGCCATCAGTTACCAGGACCAGACTAAAAAGCTGGTCTGACACAAAATCTTCAACATGCAGTGGGGTCCCCAGGGTTCAGTGGTGTCATCCCAGCCCTTGGTTTTATCCTACAGGTTCGCTCCTGTTGCACCATGGTACTTGTTCCAGAAGACATAACCAAAGATGATCACTTCCAGGCTGAATGCAGAGAGTAAGAAATGATTAAGTTTTATTCTGCAAGGGTTAGGAAGCAGTAAGTCACCCTTTAAAGGGTGATTTTAAAGGTCATGCTGTTATGCTCAGCTATTGCCTTGAGAAGGCTGATGTGGAGAAAAGTAACAGAGTAGCAGTAATGGTTTTGTTCCCAACCTGTTTCCATGGTATTTTGTGTGCCTTATTGGCATGATCCGTGTGGTATCTATTGGCTGGGGCTTAATATGACCCAGAAATGACTGCTCTCAGCATTGTCAAGGCCTGCAAATAACCTTCGTATCACCATGTTTTTCCAAATCCAGACATTAGTACTGTCATGCCCATTCCACAATGGTGGGAAAAAATGCCACCCTTTTTTTCCTATTTGTCTTGTACAAATGTAGACATTTAAATTATTCTGCTGGACTTATTAATAGCTGATCACAGATTTATAACTTCGGATTAAGAATCTCATTGTCTTTTTCATGCTCTGGTGTAATCATATTTTCCTGCTTTTATGCATATGTTTCTTGACTTCCAAATAAACCTATTAACAGAGAATTTACATCTGCTACTGTGCCTTTGTCACAGCTATGATACCTGTCTTTGATCATTCTTTCTTGGTGCTGTTTTCTCTTCCTCAAATTGTTCATTTTTATCATGAATGATATTATGTTCCCCTGTCAGGGAACAAAATGTATTTTGAGTCAATTTACTAAAATAGTCACTGCTAAGTGTTATATCTGGACAAAGTTGACACCTCTGACATTTTCTAAAATGGGAAAAATAACTGTATTTAAGGTATGATTTATGGGTGCTCTATGTCAAAGGAATTTCTATACTGTTACAATTTCTGATGCAGCAGTCCCAACTCCTTCAATGAACAAATTGCTGATAGTGCAGCTAATTAATGCTTTATTAGTTTTCTGTGGTCAATTATAAAAAAGTTATAAAAAAGTAAAATGCAATTTAATAATAAAGGACTGTGTGGTTCTTGTTTCTCTCTCAGAACTCCTTTGTTTTTTGCATGTGGAAGAAACAATTTCTGCACAGCTCAATTTTATAAGACACATTCCCTCCCCCACAACTAAGTAGGAGCAACTCCTATGATTAAAAAGTAGACTGGAGTCTTTACATGTCTTTCTGATTGCTGGCCTCTATTAAAAACTTCTTAAAATAATAGATAGGTTTAATTCCTCAAGCCTAAGTAAAATTGTATCATCTTAAGTATTTTCCATATTTATTATATTGATGAGATTTGGCTACCGAGAAAAAAAAAAAAGGAAGTAAAAATCTCTTGTATTGCAAGTTTTAAATGTACCAGGCTAAGGTTTACTTAATTAGAACCTCCAGGCAATAAAGGAGCCCTTTTTTAAATTCTGTGAATCTTAATATGCTAAATAATGCAAAGCTTCAACTCTTCAAGCATGAGACACACATCTGGCAGCTTAACATTTAAATTACAGAAAAAAAACCCACTTCAGTAGTAATTTTCATGAAGAAAAGAATGGGAAATGTATTACAAGTAAATTTAATTTCTTTTTAGATTTTTCATCCTGTCTAATTGCAGGCATTTCCCATCTCCTCTTTTATTTATTTATTTCTGTACAGCTTTTTTCTTATTTTTTACTGATCTTTAATTTGAGCAGCTTCTTACTGTTACAGCCATTGAAGAATTACATTGTGTTTTTACTTAGCAAAAATTGTTCAGAGAAATCTATAAGGAATTAAAGTAATGAGCTCACTGGTATAGAAAGAAAAGAGCATTCAGGGCCTTACAAATAAAATATAAAAGGAGCAAGCCATGATTAAATAACAGACTTGAGTTCTTTCTCCCTCCCATTTCTTAAATGTAGAATATTATTGTTTTCTTTATTATTTTTATTGTCCCCCCTCCTTTTTTTTTTTTTCTGCCAAGATAATTACTGCTTTATTCATTTGACTCCAAAAACACTGTTAAAGTATTCATCATTTCAGCAAGGCTGTTTGAAAATGCATTTTTGTGTACTGGGAAAAAAAGAAGAAATAAAATTAAACAAAGAAAACCACAGGAACGATCTTTACAAAGGTATATTTATATTTTAATGTGCATTTATGGTCCATACATGTATCCCTTATACAAAATAAGTAGACAGTTTGAACAGGTTATACTGCATGTGTGCACACATGTGACATACCCAGAAGCTGCATTTTTATGCTGTTTTGCTGATTTCAGTAGACTCCCTTTTTTGCCCCAGATGATGTAAATATCTGTAAATTCCTCATTCACTACAAATGCTCAACATATTTACACCTGTACTTGTGCGTATATATATGTTGGAAGTAATAAATATATCCATAGGTGTGTACACAAGCACAGGGCTTAAAACTCTGGCGTTGTATGTGCATGTATTGTGTATCAACCAGTGTTAACATCTAAGAGCAGATCCTACCTGTATTGTGATTTTAAGTACTCTTGACTGTCTTTTACTGTGTGGAACTAAAAATAACTTAAAAAGAAAAAAAAAAGGGAAATACTGTTAAGTGTGTTTTTGGCATATTCTCCATGTGCCATACATTAAAATGTGTAATACAGAACTTTATTTTTGTCACACCACTGCTTACTATGATATGGAAATATGTTTTTGTTCATTCCACAGGTCACTGCTTTTCAGGAGCTTGAGGGACACGTGGCTTGGGTTTTCTAAGAAAAGTCTATTCATGTCTCTGTGCCTCATTCTTAATCCACAACTATGCCCTTATAGGAAAATTAGCCTTCTGTCTTCTCAAGAACACTTCCTAGTGTATTTAAAATGCCCTCCCATGTCATTCTTCTTGTGTTTATTATTTCTTTATTTCTACTTTCCCCCCCATTTTTCATCTATGCAATTGTTATTTCCAACACCACAGCATCTGAAGTCCTCTCTGCTTCTCTGCACCACCTATCTATAACTCAGATGGAGGGGGATAAATGATCAGCCTGAAGTCAATCCGCATCTTCTTAGGGGAGGGACCAAACCCCAGGTGTTTCCTTTCCAGAGGTTTACCTTATGCACAAATATATATAAAAAAATATGTTTGGTTTTTTGGTTATTTTTTTCCTTACAGAGGATTACCAAGTTTGCCATGGCAATGCTGACAAGCACTGTGGCTCGTTTTGTCTGAAGGAATTCCAAGGAGGACATCACAAGGTACTGGGATATGAACATAACCATCTCCCTTAAAGCTCATAGAGAAGCTACTGGAGCGTCTACATGTGCCATTTGAGAATGATTTATGGTCTTGCTTGCTCTGGTTTTTGTGTTTCTTTAATCTATCCCTGTGAATTTTTTTATAGCCACAATAAGGCTTCACATGTCTAGGTGTATTGCTGTCTCCTGTATAGCTAATGTCTCCAGCAATGAAACTTCAAAGGAGGAGTAGAAAAGACCACCAAGCAATCAAACAACAGAAGCTTGATCAAGCTGCAGGATATTATTATTTCAATAATATGTAAACATGAGATAGGCTTTGTATGCATCCATAAGCTTCAAGCTCTCATGTACTTTTGCAGAAGACCCTCAGAAAATTTTAGTATATATATTTGTAGTATCCTTGACTAGGACATCATTAATTGGTAAACAAATATTGTGTCCTCAGTGCAAGTTACCATGGAATTTTATCTGCAACATGATAACACTTTCAGGGTGAGATGCTATTGAAAATTTCAGATTTAATGTAGATCCTGAGAACTCAGACACAAAGACTTTGTATTCCTCAAAATTGCTTCTCCCTGCACTATTTATTAAGTTAGGTATTTTCCAACGATAGTTGCAATTTTTTCTTGGTAAGTGTTGCTCCATTTCTATCCTGAAATCAGTATGGCTGAAGTGAATGAGCTGCAAACATGAACATTCAAATTAATCATTCTGGTAATTTGTCTCACCCTGTTCTAGATTCACTCGGAAATATTTTTAATGCTTTTAATTTCCCATAGGAAAAAAATCACAGTTCTCAGAGTACCCAAAAAACTTGTACAGTGTAGCACAAATACTCAATGGCTGGGGATCATAATTGTGACTTTTAACTTCAGTAGGGCAGTGATCTACATTTGTGAGCAAAACCAGCTTGGCCAACTGGATATTCCCTTGCTTTCCAAAGTCTAAGTTTCCAAGTGATTTATTTCTTTGGGAAGATAAGGATAACTTGAAGAAAACAGAGTTTCACATTAATTTGGCTGCAGACTGAGGTGTGCATGTGTGTGTGTGTGATTAGCCTTGTATACAGAGGAGGGACCATTTAAGGACTGATGGAGTGGGTGTAGTGGGAAAAGCAACCTGGCCCAACCCATGGGAGTGGCAGAGTGAAATTCATTTCCTACAATCCCATAATAGCACAGTGCCTTTGAACAAAATGCCATGGTCTTATAGGAACCTCATCTGTGGGTGGCTCTCAAAGCCACATTAAAGTGACCTGGTTTCAGTGAGGTGCGTAAGCCCATGGGTAATTCAGCGCTGTCTAGTCCCTTTGGTCTCACTGAAATGACTCACAAGCTTACAGTTATTGACATGTTTGAATAGATTCCTGAAATGAGCCTCTTACGAGAATCCTTCTGCACAAAAGAAATGTGAGCATGTGAAATCTCCTTTCAGAAGTTGTTAGAGCCCCTCATTGTTAATGGGATGAGTGAATCCTAATGTTCAGAGAGAGGCCTTGTTTTAGCATGCTCAAGATTTGGGCATTTGGCCTGATTTATATAATTTTGGCCTAATTGTATCTCTGGATAGCATCTTCTAAAATAATTTTACCTAACAATTGTATCTAGGAAACAATGACTAATGTAAAGAACAGACTTAAGGAAAAAGGCACGAGTTCATGTAGTGGTTTATTCTCCTCAGTAGTCCCTTTTCTTTTTGTAAACAGATTTGATTTGATTTGATTTGATTTGATTTGATTTGATTTGATTTTAATAACGGAATGAGAAAGATCTTTCAGTCTGAACTCAACTTTTTGGGGAATATTAATTTCTCTGCCTTGCCTTCCCCCGCCCCCAAACTCATCTATGCTAAGGAGCTGCAAATGGTCTCTCACAAAGTGTATTCTGAGTCATGGGCATTACCAACAGTTCAGCTTTTGTTGCAATGAGTGTGCAAAGCACTGCATGCATTAAGATATTGAATGGTAGCAATAAAAGAGAGAATGCTCATGGTCGGTGATTTCTGGGAGAAGTAAACATAATCTGTTGTTATAATGCCAACCTCATGCAGATGACTGAGTTTCTGTTTATTATGCCTCAGACAAGAGCAAACAGTCTCAGAGAAATTAACTCATAATACTCTTTAACACCTTTAGGATTTATGTCTTAAATAATGTCTTTACATCTAATTTGTACAGGAGTAGTTTAATGGAGACAATGTCAGTACAAACAAGGTACCTTGCACACACTGCCCTTTCTGAAACCTTGACTTCAAGGGAATAAAGCTGGCCAGTCCTGTGGCTGAAATTCAAAATATGTATGAGATTTATACAATCAAAGATTCACGATACAAATTCACCTGTAAAGCAAAATTGTTCACAGAGTAAAAAAACAAAATAAAACAAAACAAAAACAAACAAACAAAGAAACCAAACAACCAAAACAAAAAAATGAACAAAAAACTTCTCATAATTAGCAAAGTGTAAAGTGACATGACTGCAACAATTCATCCATCCCCTTGTCCTGTTTGGGCTTGTTCACTAAGTTGTTAGCAAACCCTTTGCTGAGTATGGTGTTGTGCCTGGGAAGGTATTAATAGATATCGTCATGGAAGCCACCTGCAGTTGTTTTTCTGGTAAATTATGACCTCATTGTGTCTCTTGGTGGAAGTGATGTTTGGCTCTCCATCCAGGGGCAATAATGCCAAACATCCAGGGAATCTGGCAGTCAATTCAGAGGTGATGCCAGCACTGAATCAGACCCTGTGCATGCAAAGGTGTTATTCCAGAGATGAGTACAGATCAGGATGCTCTGCTTTGTAGAGCTCAAAGAGTAGTTTAAATGAGCATAAACTGGCACCAACACTGAAAGGTGTGGTACTGTCCCTCTCCTTTGTGCTGGCAACTGGGACAGGATAGTCTGGATCAGAATGGGTCCAGCTGAGAGTGAACTCAGTTAGAAAAGGAAAAAAAGAAGAAACCAAACTGTACTAATTCAATTCCCAGATCAGTTCCCTCCATATGGCTTACTATGGACGTGTCCAGATTTTTGCACTGACAGAGTGTGGTATGCAACACTGGAAAAAGCAAGGGTGGAGGAAGAATGGCTGACTGCTGGTGTCACCACGAGCTTACACCTCTTTGAGAGGGTTTGTCACATCCTTATAGGAGCATAAATCAAGTAATGGAAAAACATTCCGTGCGCAGCTGCAGCCCCCTCAATTTTAGAAGGTTGAAAAGGTCCTTGGATGTGTCCAGAGGAGGCGAAAATAGGGGGCTTTTCAGCCTTCTAAAATCATCAAGAGTGGCTGAGGACTTGTCTAGCTTGGAGAAAAGCAGGCTCAGGGGAACCTGTTGTTGTTCTCTACAGCTTCCCAGGGAAGGAAAGTGGAAAGGGAAGTGCTGATATCTTCTCGCTTGTATCCAGCGATAGGACAGGTGCGAATGTTTCAAAGATGCACCAGGGGAGGTTCAGACTGCACAGCAGGAAGCAATTCTTTACTGAGAGGGTGGCCAAAAGCCTGGAACAGGCTTCCTAGAGAGCTGGTTGATGTCAGTGTTTAAGAGGCATTTGGACAGTGCCCTTAACAGCATGCTTTAACTTTTGGTCAGCCCTGAGTTGGATTACAGAAAACTCTTGTAGGTCCCTTCCAATTGAAATAGTCTAGTCTATTGGAAGTGTTTTGAATACATATTCAAAGCAGCTTTGCCGCTGCTGTTTTCCAGGTTTGTTATAGAGATGAAAACAGAGCTAGAATTCAAAACAGAGAGAGTGGCACCTCTTACTTTGCTAGCTGTGTCCAGTTAATTACCTTAATATTCTAACTTGTTTCTTATTTTCATTTAAAGGTCAGATGTAATAACTCACGTGACCAATGTTATGAAGAAAAATCAGGTCCCAAGAACAATGCAAGCCAAGAAGAAGGGAAAATGTCTGCAGAGAGCAATCTTTATTTGGAAGACCTGGAGAAATATACCTTTTCTGTCTGGTAAGTGACCTCAGCATCAAACAGTTTCACAACTGGAAACTTTGCCTTGCTATATGTGTATTACAGAGCCATCTACCTTTAGATAAAAGTTATTGGGCTAAAAAGACCCACAAACCCCCCCCCCCCCCCAAAAAAAAAACAACAAAAACAAAACCCATGGGATTTTCTTGGACTTCTTAGTATTATTTATGAATGAAGTTGGATTTAAAAAAACAGAAGTGCTTTTTGTCTGAGAATGCAATTTTGACATTGCTGCATTGTTTTGAGAAGCTGTGTCAGGGGAATAAAGGCAAAAATATTTCCAACATAATCTTTTCAGCATTTTAGGATCAATACAATACCTTTTTTGGATGTTACTTTAAATATTATTACTGTTCTCTGTTATAAAATTCACATAGGAGGAATGACTTAAAATGAATAGATAAAGTGAAATTAAAAAGGCTACATCAAAATGAAATCTTTTCATTTACTTATAATTATATTTCCTGGAATTTAATCTTTTAGGCAATTGCAAAAGTTGGACAGTTATTTATAATTAGTAAAAAACAATGAAGACCCAATCCTTTACTAAATGAAATGATCTGATAATCTTTGTATAGCTCCCTACTGTGCTTTGAATATTCAAAACCCAGCTGTAATATACATTTCTGGAACCCATGATTTTCTCCACATCAGCCCCTAGAGTTTCAAATAAAGCATCCAGAAAACAAACATCATAATAGGGTGTATATCTGTGAAAATTTATTTTTAAATTACTTCCCTATCAAAACACGAGACAGGATTATCTCACAGGCAGGCCAAGCCTCCTTTGACACCTCTAGTGCTGTCTATGCCCTGCTTTGATTTGCCTTGGTGCCTTTAAAATTGGCAGGAAGTCAGGTAAAGACCTTACAGACACAAAGTGCATTTTCACTGTGGTAATCTGAACTCAGCCCTAGAGGTGATTAACCCTGAGTACTGCAGAAGGCAGAAATCAGGCAGAAGAATAACACAAACTCTTATAATTAGACTTTCATAATTCTGCTAGATTAATTATGGTTATTTTGAACAATTAAGGACTCCCCCATCCTGGCCATAATATAAGAATAGATTTTAGAGTAGCAGTGCTCATTCAAATATCCTTGCCAGCTCCCACTATTTCATTTTACCTACCTCAATTTTCAAATTAAATTAACCAAATTATCATCAATTATCTGTCTCAAAGTGTTTGCTTTTCTGTAGTGGTGAACTTCACTTTCTGTCTTCCGTGTCTTGCAGAGTTTACAATGATAGGATTAATATTTAATTGTATATGCCACATCCCTGGAAGTGTTCAAGGCCAGGTTAGATGGAGCCCTGGATCACCTGGTCTGGTGGAAAGTGTCCCTACCCAAGGCAGAGGGTTTGGAACCAGATGGCTTTTAGGGTCCCCTCCTAACCCAAACCATTCTGTAGTTCTGTCTGCCTTTAAAGTCAGCATCGATTCTTTATTCTTCTCAAAGGTGTTAATCTTACAAGTGTTGGGAAAGGGGTTCCACTCTTATCAGCTTGGTCCCAGGCTTTGAACTCCATGGCCTACTCTGGTCAAGTAAGGTTTTACACATAGCATGCCATGTAAAGAATGGAATGGAATGGAATGGAACGGAACGGAATGGAACGGAACAGAACAGAACAGAACAGAACAGAATAGAATAGAATAGAATAGAATAATGTATTAATAATCTATTTTTAAAATATAGAATTAATTCAAGTAATTTACTTGGAAATCTGATGCCTTGTGAGTTGTTAATTCCATCTGTTACTATATCATGATGATGTTTCAATTTTTACTCACTTTTGTCTGTCTTGTTCTTTCCTTCTCTCCTACTTTCTCTGTCAAAGGGCATCAACTCCTCTTTGTCTGTTTCCAGACCTTCCTCTCTACTACAATTGCTACCTTTTAAAAACTGCAATGTAAGATAATTAGCTGCTGCAGAAATTTTTAATAGCATTGTAGATCTGGGGGCAGCTTAGATCTCCATAAACTTCAGAGTTTTAGATGCTCCAAGATGCAATCTGAGCAATTTCCTTGATCTTTTATTGCAGCTGGTAAATCATTTATTGGGCTAGGCTATTTTACAAAATCCTCTTTAAAAACAAAATCCCATAAAATGTATTTATCATAAAGTACTGCATGGACAACAGTCTTCAAAGTTGTGCATATCCTGTATTAATTAAAAGCTAGTGTTGTACAGTGACAAGTTAAAGTATTCACTGTCTCAGTCTCTCTCTTTCCCCCCCCCACTCCCTGCCTCTCCCCATGACTTTTTTTTCTCTTCTTTTCCTTCTCTCATATTCTTTTCTCTGTTAAGGCTTGCCAAAGGGGAGATTGGTGAGTACAAACAAGATATTCTTTTGTGATCACAAATATTTTTCTGATAATTATGTTTTTTTTTTTTGCTTCCATTGCTATAGCATGCTTGTCCTTTTCCATTCATATTAATTTGACAGTGGTGTCTCACATCCGTAGGCCATAGTCAAACCTCCTTACAGTGGGCATTACACACATATGTAATAAAATATCATTTTGGCTGCAGAAGCCCACAGGCTTCAGCTTGAATCTCGCAGCCTACATGAGTGCCATTCCCTCTGTGCCCAACCTTACTCAGAGCAGAAGGCTTTTGCTTGGGTCCAGTGAGTTGAGGGTGGGGAGGATGGGTCTAAAAGATGAGGTGAGGGTGAGGAAAATGAATTTGGTCGCATATTGCAGGGCCATCCATGCTGCTGAGGTGGTCAGCTGCAGGCAGAGCCTGGGAGATGCCAGATACACACCAAGTGCTTTGCTGACCTTCCTGGAGAGCCCACCCCAGGAACCTTGCCTTGCACCACCACAGCATCGCTGACCCTCCCTTCTCTGAGATTTGTGTTCCTGGAGATAAAAGCCTGTGTAATCTGCAGCAGAGCATCAATATTATTTGTGACTATTGTCTGAATAATGCAGGTGAGATCTGTAACCTTGAGAGAAAAAGAAGAAAGTTTGGAGGAATTTTGACCTTGCAGCCCAAAACCTGCTGTCAGAAGCTCTCTACCTCTCTTCTTTTGTTGTCTGAAACAAGCAAATTTGAGGAAAAAATGTTCTTTGTGACTATTTGTCACTATAAAGCCAGATTTCCTGAACATATATCAAAAAATAGACCTGAGCAATAATTTCAACCCTTCAGTGCTTTAACATTGCTTTTTATGTATTGTTCTAGAGGAGATGTGAAAAAAAACCCCAGATTTCAAAAACCTTCATTTGTCTTAATGCAAAAAAAAAAAAAAACAGATAATGATGACATATACACACATTTTCTGTGGCTTTAGGAATCCTCAGGCTTGAATTTAAGTATAAAAACTAGCAGTTTCAATTGCCAACAACATATCATCAAACACAGCTCTCAAGGGTTAATATTACACACTAATATAAAAGTAACGATCATCCTTTGTCTCCATGCAATTAGCTTTTTAACAACGTGCCTGTAGCTCCTACTCAGGCTTTGAAATATTTTCTCCTCAATTCCAAATGTGTTAAGCTGACTCTGGCCAGCTCCTATAAAAGCAGTTAATTGTAGGGTGCTGCTTTTTGTGGGGGAGTACCCAGTGCCCCACGCAGCAGTGCCATGTGCTGCCCACGGTGGCTCATTTGCAGTTGTTGGCTTGCAGCACTAGTGCAGGACCAGACAGCACCTTGATGCAGGAGACAAGCTGGTAAATCCTATCTGGAGTCATATTCTTGGAATCCAGGGCACTGCATCAGGCTTTGTTTCTCATTTGCACCCGTCAGGGGCAGAGGCAGCCCTTGTTCAAGGCAGGTAGCAAGGGGATGGTGAGGATGAAATGGGCTCTTGGCAGCATCTGACAGCCTGGG
The DNA here is from genome assembly GCF_963662255.1 of Cinclus cinclus. Taxonomy (NCBI): domain Eukaryota; kingdom Metazoa; phylum Chordata; class Aves; order Passeriformes; family Cinclidae; genus Cinclus; species Cinclus cinclus. The sequence continues at coordinate 65,966,358 of NC_085046.1, forward strand.
TAGGGTGAACAAGGGTGAAGACCTCTTTACAACCCTGCCTCTGCTCCAGTGGACTTTATGACTTTTATTAATATTTTTTTACAAATTGAGGAGGGTACTGAGAGGAAGGAAGAATTAACTGCAAACAGCACAATACAGTAAACTAGTCTTTTTATATAAAGACAATAAAATTTCCCTTTATAATGCACACGTGATTTGACATTGAAATAAATGCAGATGCTTCTTAGCTTGGTGTATTCCCTGTTGTGCTTTCTAAAACACCTTCACATATGGTTTGCCTCATTCCTGTGAAACTGCTTGTTGTTTATGTCATACAAACAGAATAGATTGAATTTATACCAAGGTAGGTAGGTGATGAATCTTACATTAGAGGAAAATCCTTGCCTGAGTGTTTGGAATTTGTTCAAAATTAGTGTTGCCTGTTAAAAATTGCCCTGGATTGTCCCTTGAACTTTTCTAAAGATTTCATTAAAAAAAACCCAAAAAATTTCTGTGGCTGCCCATAAATGCAACCTTTTATTAAAATATGTAACATTTGCCTAAAATCAAAGGTCAAATTTTACCAGTTTTTTATAGCTGTCCTAGTAGGATCTGTTTCATCATTATATATAAAATACTGCCCATTAAGAGCAGACATTCAACTTCCTTTGTGAAAAGCAAAATAACCCTTTATTGATTGCTTTAAAAAGTGCTGATCTTTAAAAAATTTATCAGTAGTTTCTGATAGTCCACCTAAACCTTGTTTCTTTGTTTCTAATTCTATTTTGAAATGTAATTAAAGTCAGGCCAAGCTTGGACTCTTAGGAGGAATCAGAAGTCTCACTGTTTTCTTTGAATGCTTTCAAATATTTCGCACATTATTCTTAGAAATGCTTAAGCTTTAGTTGTGTGACCACAATTCCCTGATTCTGAAGTCTCTGTGGGACTTTTCTTTTTTTGCAGGCAAGTCTCAGCAGGACACAAGTAATGTTTTTGTTTTGGTTTTGTTTTTTTAACAGTTTCGGGTATTAGATGGTGTTTACTTTGTTGCATGTTCTCAAATCTTTGAGGACTGAATTCTTACAGCAGACCAGTAGATATTTCTGTGTTTTTGCTTTACTTTTAGTCTCATGGGAGATTTTTCTGCTGCAGGAAAAGTTTAATTTTTGGAAAATTATTTCATTGACAAATCATTAAATATGACAAGGGCATCTTTCCTATGCACTCTATTTTTTTTCTGAAGCTGTCTGTTTCTTCTTTTATTATATAATTTATTAATATTTGGGCAAATTCCAATGAACTGCACACATTCAGAGATTTTATTTCTTTTCTCTCTTGTGCAATGAAAGAATTATTTCCCTGTTCTGGAGCCTTGTGGTAAAATTTTGCCAGTGAAAATTGAATGAGAAATAAAATGTTTGAAAAAAATTTGAAATAAAGAAAGCATTATTTCAAAATTAATCTCAACTGCTGGGGAAAAAAGTAGGGAGCAAACTTTTAAGGATTGAAAATACATGGAACATGAATCTTTGGTAATAACTGTTTTCTCTGGGAGACTTTTGCAAAGCACTCCAATACGTATGCACACTCTTAATTTTGCCGGGATTTGATAATGTTATGGTGACCAAAAACATGTATTCTTGCAGTTACCTATGGACTTCAGTGCAATTATACTTAATGATAATTTTATTTATGTGTTCAGGATGATGGAAAGAGTTAGCAGCCAATCCTCTTCCTCCTGCAGGTTCCAGAGCTGCAGAACTCCACCAGTTGAGAGCTGGCATCTAGCAATAGAGAAGAGAAATAAGTGATACAAAGAATTGGTTGAGAGTGTTATTTGAGAGTTGTCAGTGACCGCTCAGTCGCAATTATGAGAAAGATGTTTGCCTGTTTCCTTGCTGCTCTTTTTTTTTTCCTTTTCCATTGGCTTTAGTGTTCTTGAACAGAAAGGAGCAGTGAGCTTAGTCATGGAGCAACTTCAGTACAGATCCAAAGTTTTCCTAGAGATCTTGTTAAGGGAATTGTGTGGTTGACATCCGATTATGAGTAATGGAGCTGAAAGAGCATAGGAAATGCTCCCCAGTGCTGGAGCAGTTCACAGTTTGACCTAGACTTCTCCAGGATTGTGTGTTTATAATTCCTCACCAAAATGCTCTTTCTGCTTTCTTCCTCCATCTTAGAGAACTATTATCTGATAAAAGTGAAAGAATATGGCTCAGATTTGGTAATAGTCGGGGGAGAGCTGGGTATGACTACCATGCAGCTCCTTGACAACAAATTGTTAATATCTCTTCTTAAATATGGGGAATGTTGAATCTCCAGTTACTGAGAAATGTGGACTCACAAAGTTGTTGGAGCCTTTGCTACGAGTGACGATAAAATATCTTCAAGCCAGCTTTTCTCCCTCACAGGCATTTCACACGATTCAGCTTGGCTTCCTGCTCAGCACAAAAGCACTTTCTGACTTAGCTGAATTGCTCTTCGGTTTGTTCAGGCTCATAGGAGAGTAGAAGAGTTGGGAAACTGGCTGTGAAACATGGAGTTGAGAGAGATGTGGTTGTTGTTTGTCATTTAATAAACATTTTGTTTTCATGAGCTAGAAAAGATGACATTACTGATGACTAGTGGAGAAAAGCGAAGCTATAAGTGTGCCATACATGGTCATCTCTAATGAATAGAATGAATAAAAATAATAAGTGCATTACATAGCTAACTGTCACATCTTCAGGGCACTACAGTAAATAAGTGGGAGTTATACATGTGCATTAGTAGCAAAATGGGTACCACACTTTGGATCCTATTGAGTACAGTGTGGAGAGAAAAATATGATAGATTGCTGCTTTTTATCTGTCACTGCTGTGGCACAAAAGCATAGACCATATGTATGTAAAATGACTTTGTTATTTCAGTAAATTCTCTAACTCTTTCTTTTGTAGCCTGTAGCAAAATGAATAAGTAGCTGAAGATCCTGGTGGGATAGTTCTGATTTTATCAGAATAAAATACCTCTGCAGAGGCATAATTATTATTAAATATACAGTGATATGTGACAAAACAACCAGAGAAGTTAGCAGGGTCTCTGCTTTTACAGATTTTTAGAACAAACTGAGATTCTTCACAAAGGGTGGGAACAAGAAGTTGTGATGGTGAAGCTGAAAATAGCAGGAAAGTTTGGGCAAATGTGGGCCTTGTTAACTGTGACTCTTGTTTCCTATTTCAGAGGTGATTATAAAATTGTGGATAACAATCAAAATGCTCCTTCTCAATCACCTAGTGGAATCAGTATTTCTTACCTTCTATTTTGTCCTTCTTTAGGTAGAATACAGTATCTCCTTCTCTGGCAAAGTCAGATTTGGCAGGGTGGAGATGAGGACAGTGAATGGGAGAGAACAGAGAGGATCTGCCATTTGCCTGGCCTTGGATCTGAACATTCAAATCAAACTGCCAGGTTTGGGAGTCTGGTTATAAAATCCTGAATAAAATGCAGTCTGTCTGCCCTTTGATTTAAGAGGAAATCCAACCAGTGAGGAATTTACTGTAGTCATGCTTGATTCTTATGATGTTGTGAATCACTGTCTTGAGCTTAGTTTTTAAACAAATCAGTAACCCTCCCCTGTACTTTGTCTTCATAAGATTTTCAGCCTGGCATCTAAATCTATCCCAGTTTTTGGTTTAGGTATCTGCTGAAGGCTAATGACTGAAAACATGCCAGATTGTTTTATGGAATTAACTGTGGTGAAACTCCTGGTTCAGCTATTCTTTCTTGCAGCTGTACTGAAGGCTATGTCTCTCTCACAATGTGAAGAGATGCTCTTCCCGGCTGTTAATTCTCCAGTTTAAACCACTGCAGGGAAAGAGAGCTGGGGATAGAATAAAAAGAAAAAATCCCATTCCTTCATCAGTCCCATTACTCGGAAATAGAGGGCAAGCTATTTTACAGAGCTTTTAACTAACTACTAATGTAATTTGTTCTGCATTGTTTGCCCATTAATCCAAAAATTACTTTTCCCTTTGAAGCTTGCTTTATGTAGAGGAAACAATGCCACCCTTAACCATTATGTGTATTGTTTTATGTAGGATAACTCTTTTTATTTGCCTTGCATTTTGGTTAAATGCAGTATAGGGGCCTTTGAGCATCTTTGGTTGCTTGGTAAGTTATAGTATTTCAAAGTTGGAATAATTTCCGTTTCAAAACATTGTACCATGATCCTCATATCCTAAAAGACACTTGGATGTATGTTCATACCACAAGTATTCAATCTAGTCTTAGTTGTGCCAGGAATTTGGAGGAACTAAAAGATTCTCTTGACTCTTGGAATATGCTTTTCTTTCTCTGGCTTAAAATACATACATTTGATATAGAGTTTGACCTACAAAATGTCAGAAGGTGAAAGATATGTATTCAGTCTGGTTTATCACACATTTCACTATCCTGCACAGTGCATCTGGAGAAATTCTTCCCGATCTGTATATGCCTTATATACACAGGCACATAAAACACTTTCCAGTTTTCCTAGAGATATTTATCAGAACCAGCATCTCCACGGTGGGAGTGTCTTTCTTACGCCTCAACTTTCAGAAAAAAAATTTGATATGATAAATTAAAGGTTTAAAACCCATAATGCCTATATTTTTTCCCCTGAAGATTAACACTGAATAAATACTGGATTTCCAGATTTGAGGTCCCAAAAGAAAGTCAGTATCTGATCCTAAAAATTAAATTGTATTCTAGCAGCTTTAGTTGGAAATATGCTTCCTTGGTATTTTTAATCTGTCCCTGAGACTGATACTATGATTATAGCAGGACTGTCCAAACAGTGGCTCAAGGAGTGACTACACCCAGCATCTCAGTGCCTTCCAGCAGTTCCTTTTGATTGTGTATCCCCAAAACTTAATGCCAGCTGTGTTGCAGTCACAGAGATGTGGCTCTGTAGTGTACTGCCACCGATCTGTGGAGTCATGGGAGATAAAAGAGCCTACTCTAGTTCATTTGTAAATTGGCTATTATTTTTAGTTAGTTCCCCAGGTGAACGCATCCATGCTATGCTAATCAGTCTGAATTAATTTTAGGAGACAGTTTTCAAAGCAGCGTACAGCAGGCTGGTGTCCCAGTGGTAGGTTCTCTCCTGTGTATTAGTGTGGAAATGTGTTACATTAAAAGCTCTGTTTATTAGACAATTCTGTTTCTCTAAAACACCGAGTCCATTTAAACTACTGTGCTAGTTATTTTCCTAAAGATTTTCAGACCTGGATTTTTCTAATAAAAATTAACACTGAGAAAAAAGATGGGTGGGGAGCAAATTCAAAGAGATATGACTTGGACAATGTGAGAAATTCTGAGCTATGAAATCTAGTGACAAGAGAAGTAATATTTTAAGCCTGGCCCACACAAAACCATGGCCATGTGAAATTTTCCCATTTGCCTTCACTGGGCTTTGGATCAGGCCCTGGAGATACCAACAATATTTCAAGGGTTTATGATCATTGCTAACTTTGGAAACAGTGCCAGGCTTCAAGAATAGGGACTGCATTCCACATGCAGCAGGAATAGCCTTTTCCCTACTTTGAGTAATGTTACAGGGACAATAAAAAATTCTTGCTACTGGGAATGCCAGGCTCTGTGGGACTTGGATGAGACCTGACATTTATACAGTTCATCACTACTGTAGATCAAGGAACGCTACTTTTAGCAAAGAATGCATATTCATTCTTTTTTGTTAACCTTTGCTTCAGTGCATTCATGACAAGATTGTATGGGTATGTAGCTGTGTTTTAACAGTTTTTTAATTTCAGTTGTTGCTTGAAGCACTACTCTGGAAATTAGACACTTTTAGTAGTTCAATTATTGTTGATTTATTCATCCCTCTTGTAGATACAGTGAATGTAGTTACTATAGTAAGGTTATCTAGTTCTGAATGCCAAATGCCAAGTTTCAGAGCTTACATCTTGGCAACTGCAAGACTTATTGGCTTGGAATTTGTCATGCCAGCAGTACTGCCTTGTAGCATTTATTTCACAGATTTTCATTAAGTGGGGGAAGACAAGAGAGAATAGTGTTACTAGTGGCATGATACATCAAACTGTTTACTAACAGTACAGGCAAATCAGTTCAAAATAATACAACTTCAAGCTTCATTCTGCCATTTTCCTAGACTTCAATGGAAGAACAGCAACAACACATTGAATGTAAAACATGTAAAAGTGCTGATTCGGAAAAATGTTTTATTTAATATTACCCACTTGGAAAAAATCGGAAAGTGAAGGATGGCAAAATAATCTAAAAATACTGTACATTAACTTTGTCATAATTTCTCTTTTGGGGGCAATGGTTCAGCAGAAACTTGCTTAAGTTCCACCACCTTTAGCATCTGCTCTGAGTATGTTGCTAGACAGGAACACAGAGGGGCAGCTCCTCAGCTGAGGTAAGCTGTTGAAGTGTTATTTCCAGTGAAGGGATAACAGTTTGCTTTGATTGAAGCCTAAACTTTCATACTAACCTTCTGTAACACTTTCCATCGCCCTGTAGACTGTCTGCATGTGAAATATAATGCACCTAATGGCATTTAAATTAGCTATCATTGGAGGCATCTGTCATGCTATAATCTTTCCCAGTCATTTGTTAGGTCCTCTACCACTTAGCCTCCCTCTACTTTTCAGTGGCATCTCTTCTGCTGGTGTTACCCTACTACCACAGATATCAGCTCTCATCCCCCCTCGCCACTACTTCCATGTGCAGCTTTAACCCATTACTTTTATTCAGAGATAACTCCTCTGGATATCTGTGAAGTTTATCCTCTAATCCCATCCTCCCCAAAAAGCCAGGTACAAATCATTAACATCTAGCTCTGCTTGGAGTGGTGATACCCTGAATCTGCTGAGACTAACATGCTGCTGTACAAAAACACAGCCCCCATACATGGCTTTCAGTTTAGGTTTGTGTTTAATCCTCTACTGTGCAGTTTCAGTGCTGCAGTACAAGCATGACTTGACAATTTTATTAGTTCGACCAGTGCCTTAGATTCTTACAGAATAACAAAACAAGGAATTTGGATTCACCATTTAGCAACCAGAGAACTTCAGCTGAAGGTCAGTGTTATTGCATGGATCAGATTCTAATAGCTCAGACAAAAATCTGCAGTAGGTATCTGAATATAGCTGATACAGTCTAAGACAGTGATCCACAATCAGCTGATAAATTACATTATGTACCATGGCTGTTATTTCTGTTTCACTGCCTGTCATCAACTAAAGATTCTGTCTTTGTTTAGTAATAAAATGAAAAACCCCAAACCTTTTTCTTAGTCCTTAACTCTAAGCTTCTCCCAGAATGACCAAATCCAAACTTTCATCTGGAAAAAGGACTGCAAATTTTACTTCCACTGTGATTTTTTTCCCCTAGGGGTTGAGGACAGTATTTTGCACTCTGAATGGAGATTTTGCACTGACATTTTCTTTGGATTTTATTCACCAAAATTTGAAGATTTCACCTTTAGAAAAATGGTCCCTTTTTCACTGGCCCTGCTTTTTTTCTGGATTAAAGGAAGCCTCATTTTTTTTATTATTCTCTTTTTAAGTAATCACAAAACCTAAAAATATAATATAGTAATATCCTTTTGATCCATATTTGCATTTCTCATTGTCCTTGAATCTCTAATCCACTGATTTAATAACTCTCTTCTTTACCTGCCTAATTTGTGTGTGTGAAATATTTTTGATTTCGTTGCTGTCCTCTGTCCCATGTTAGTGGTTCACAGTTTTTCTCAGGCAGTTTGAAAACACATGCTGTTGCAGGATACTTTCTAATCCATATTTGCCACTAACTGAATTATACATGGGTGGCATAGCACATATTCAGTCTTTCATCCTTATCAGTTGCTTCATCATTACTTTCAATCTTCAGTGAAAAATGTGACTAACATGTTGTGTGGTATAAATAGACACTGCAGTTTGAGATCATTTATGCATGGTTTGAATTTTGATGAAATTTTATACTGCCCCCTGGGCTAAACACTTAACCTAAGTGATTGTCCCAATAATTTTGTTGAATCAAACCTTTTCAGATGGAAGTCTTACCTTTCATTATCTTCTAAACTGTTTACTATAAAGCTTTCCAGGAGTGTTAGGAAGCAAATAAAAAGGGACACAGTTGCTGTTTATCAGTGATTCTGTGAATCATTATCTTGTCATTGTAAATGAATGGAAATAGGAAAATAAAATACTTCAACTCTAAAGACTTTTTTTTAGGTGATCCCAGGTCAACCTCAATATTTTTTTTCTTTTACACCTACAAAATTGGGGGTTATACAAAATGTGAAACATAATATGTGAAAGTATAGATATCTTTGCTTTTTGCACTGATTAATGTGCCAGATTTTGTGATTGTTTATTTTAATTTCTTTAGTTTCTAATTAGAAATTTCTAGTTGCCACAGTTTCGTGATTTTTGCATGTTTATTTATTTGCTATTGAAATGACTCAGCAATATTTCTGTTACTTTTAAAAATGTTGCTCTAGCTCTATATTTGAGAAAATTTTTATTTCAATGACAATCATTGTCTCCATGTAGCTTTATTGCTTTGGATGTTTAAAAGTCTGAAATTAGTTTTTATAAGCTGAAAGCAAGTGTTGAACACTGACACTTTACCATTACAGTAATGCAAAAAATCGTCATTGACTCAGTTAAGATGTTCCTATTTCTTGCAAGAACCAATTTCAATACAGTGCTGTTGTTTTTCAATGAGAAAAGGGTCTCCTTTGGTTTTCATCTGAGTATTTTGTAGAGGTTTTCACTGTTTATAAGCATCATGAGTTATTGTTCAACCACTTCCTTCTTTCCCTTAGCCAGTCTTAGTACTTCTAATTTGCTAATGAAATATAGGCATTTCCCCACCCCCTAGAAAACAGTATGTTTTTCAAGAAAGCTGAAACATGCAGTCCAGAACAATTAAGTGACTTGGTTCAGACAAGCTTAGTTCACTTGGTTGCATGCCCACTGCGACAGAGGCAGACCCTCTGACGCCCTCCGTGGCTCCTGTCTTCTGGTCCCCTTGGCCAAGGTGGGACACAAGGGGGGCTCCTACCCTCCCCATCCTCCTGGGTTTCTTTGGCAGAGCACTGAGTGCAGCTGGAGTGGGAGGAGGGTGTAGGAGGTGTCACTCAGGTCTGATGTCCCCCTAGTCCTCAGAATCCAAGGCTACTGAGGCAGGCTCTGTGCATGTCCATGTCCCATGTCCCATGTGGTCTGTCAGCCCTTGAGTTGTAGGTTGTTTCATTGGACTCTGCTACACCCAAATGAGAGGACCTGACAAGAATGCCTCACACAGCATGTGGGTTTGTGCAAATGAACAGCTGGTTACTGATTCTGCTGGAGGGCGGGGGAGGAGTTCAATTTTTCCAGCACCAAAATCTGAATTTTATCAAGAAAAAGATTCCCACAGAAAGGCAGTTTTCTGGCAAGCTCTTCTAGTCAGAAGTCTCAGCTCCCCTCCACACAGGAGTCTCGACAGAAAATTTTATAGCTAGTCCCAGTGCAGAGTCTTTCAGAGGTGTTGAGCACCCACTGTGACCATTAATTTAAATAAGCCCATAATGTGGTTTGCATTTAATAAAGTTGCAGCCTCCACATGAACCAGGTTTACTGAGTGTTGCTTTCTTTCCTGCTGGGTCTGAGTCTGTTGGTCTGGATAGTGTAAGATCCTTGGACTCAGAGCACGCCCTCACCCCATTTCATTAGAAATATCCAAGAAAAGACTAGAAACTGTATGTTTTCACCCAGTAGAGATTACTTTTATTCAGGGATAAGGATGCACACAAGAAAAGTGGCAAATTAATAGGTTTGTTCTTGGAAGAGGCCTTTTGTTGGTTGTCCTACTAATGACGTTTCAGAATTGATAATTCTAATAAAAGCAATATATTGTTTTAGTGCTTACGCAGCTCTAGAAAGGGAGCATATGATTAATCCTAAAATCTTCAGAAGTAGTGGTAGAACAAAAAGCATCAATTGCTTATGAAGAAAATAAGTAAAATGAAAACAGATCAGATACTTTGACAGTATGATTTAGCTTTCAAGTGGCTTTAGCAGGGTAGTAATGTCAGATAAACTGAAATTTAGTTGCACTATTAACAAGAGGAAGTATGTGCTGCTTACCAAAAGGAAGTGTAAAAAGCAGTGTATGTCTGATTTGTTCACATTTCCAGTGAGAGAGCCCAAGGAGCTGTAGTAAGAACACGGCAAGTGTTCCTTACTTTTAGCATTCTGAATTTAAATAGACTGGTGGTTGGTGCTTTTGTGACCAAGCTGGTCTCAGGCTGGCTGCTTACATTTCCAAAATTGTGTCATTTCACTCTGCCCCTAATGGATCTAACCAGTTGATTGTTCAAGTCTCTGTACCAAGCCCTTGTCTACAATTGAGTCCCAGCTTATTTGTTACTAAGGAGGAAAGGAAGATTTGTGGGAAAAATATTTCCAAAACCCACTGAAGACAGCTGACCAGGGTTTTCAGTACTTCATTTTTAACTAGTTAGAAAGATCCACAATCACCTTTTAGCTGCTATATTGGTGTAGTGAAAACTTTGCCAGGGATTTGTCAAGCAATTTCCCTGTCCTCCCACACAGCTTCTGGTGGCCCTCTGTCCAAGCCAGAGCACAGCACAGTGTCCCAGCATAAGGTCAGTCCCCAGATACTTTTGATCACACAAAATGGAAGATGCATTTTCAATTTGCACTTCTCACTCTGAGTGCAATCTCAGTGCCCTGTATGATTTGTCACAACACCTGCCAGAACAGTGCCAGAATGGGTGACCCACCAGTATTTTGCAGCCTGTCTCAAGATACCCACTGAAATGAAGGAATCATATGACCCCACCAGAATCAAGAATGTGTGGTATTACTGCTGTGGTTGAGAGGGTTTTTTGACAAAGCGCTTTGCACTGGAAAGCTGTGACTTTCAAAAAATGAAATTGTGGGAAAGGACAATTGAAACAAAATTTGGACACCCTTGAAATATTCTGTCTTGATATTTTAAAAAGAACTTTTGTTCAAAGTGACTTTCCTCCACACACATTTTAGTGTATAAGATGGGTTAACTTCCTATTGAAAATGTCAAAATAATTTCAAACCACTTTAAAATAACAAACCCGGTTCTTTCACTAACCAAAATGTCCATACATAGACTTTTTTTGTTTTCACCGTTTTCATCTCAATTTTGGATCAGAGTTGACTTTTGAAAACCTTCACATGAAGGGGAAGCTACTTCTCATTGACATTGGTTCTGAAATTAAAAACTTCTAAAAGACTTTCATGTATTAGTTACGATGCGGTCTCATGCAGCATGAAGTAAGTAAGGTTTTCTTTGCCTGCATTGGCCATTGCCTTGTGTAACTCCCACACTTCAGCAAAAAAAGAATTAGATTTTGCATGAAAGATGGACAAATGGACAACAAGGGCATTTTCACAGCTTGCAACTGGCTTGCTTTATCTGGGAAAATATTCTTGCTGTCTGTGCCTCAGCATCCTTATTGTATTCTTGTTACAATGTGAATAATGGAAAAATATAGATACAGACCTTCACACTCCTTCTGCATCACCTGGGTGGTTACTACATGCCTTTATTCATGCTTGCAAACTCCCTGTCTGCCATTTCTGCCCATTCTTCTGTGTTTTCCCAGTTTCTGTCAAAATCAGTAGTGCCCAGGACAACGATAGCTATGGTATTCCCTGAATTTTTAGTGCTGATTGGTTGGCTTATTCAAAAATTATCACATAATAGAAAGACATTCAGAGAAATGTTACCGAATTTTATGTTCGTTTCTCACCCAGCTTCATAGAACCTGGTTTTTCCCAGATTCTTCCCTTTGGGCTGGGTGAAAGCTGAAGACTTCCAACATTTGCTCAAGATGTCTAGAACTCTGACAGCCCATGTGGCAATTCCAGATGCATCCATTCGGCTGTACAGTCTTGCTCTACAGCACATGAGAAGGGACTCCTCTGTGCCTGAGATATGCTAAGTCTATTGTGTGTGGCCTAATAGCCTTCAAATGTGCAAGAAATCTGTTAGACTTACTGCACACTTGCAGCTCTGTGGGACAGTACTTCTGTAGTACTTCCTTAACTTCTGGATTGAGTGTGTTTATGCTCTACAGCATGTGCAAATCTGTTTCCTATAAAAAAGCCCAAGGATATGAATACCCTAAGCAGAATGGCAAAGGTTATTTATTACAGAATGAAAAATACCTTAATGACTTTTATATATATATATATATTTTTTTTTTTTTTTAACTATATCATAAAGATCTGAAATACTGTTTTACGATGACTTTCATTCTGCATGAAGAACAGCATTTTCCAGTATGGCTGTAAAATTCTGTATTCTGTATTAGGAGATTTATTACTGTGATCTGCTAAGAGGCTAATTTCTGAAACACATCATTTAATCTATGTATGAAACATCAACCCCAAACAAATCACATTGAAGTCAAGATTTCTTTGGTTTCTGGAAATATGGTTTAGAGAATTTGCCAATATGAAGTTCTTAGATGCTTTTTAATTTTGGGAATCCAATGGATTTTTGTCCTGGACTACAAGCAGCAGATGCAATACATGACCCACATGCCTTCTCTTTGTTTCCTTTTATTCCTAACTTCATGTAGGACAGAAACACCAACTGATGAAATAGCAGTGATAATTATAATGTTCCATTACATAAATTTAGATGAGTTTAATATACACAGTACAACAGTCTTGATCAAAGGATGTGCTGTCAGGCAGAGAGTTGACTAACAGGCAAATGATTTGAAACAGCTTTTTTTCCAGCCTGGATTGGGTGATAATAATGTGAAAAGAATGGAAGCTCTAAAAGGAATGCTCTTTCACTGCCTGTGCTGGAGCAAGCATGAAAGCCTGTTGTAGGGTGGTAGAGACTGCTTCTTTCTTAGGCCAAACCATTGCTGGGGAAGCAGAGGCAGAGAAGGTGCTGGCTTGCTGAAAGGAACTCTAACCTAAGTCAAAGCAGTACACAAGAGTGGCAAGGACATGTAGAAAGGCTAATACATTTAGTCTTTTTAAAGCCTGTGTGTTTTGTAACCACTGTATTGTCCAGGAAAGATGTGTCATTGGCACAGAGCCATTACAAAGCTGCAGCTCTGTAGTTTGGGAGGTTGGACCCAATCTGGAGAGAAGTTAAGGCAGCTGGCCTGCATGCATCTCATTTTTCTGAAGGTCTAACACCCTTGGCCAGAAAGTATGCTGAGAGAGGCCAAGGAAAGTAATATTAATTTTCTCTCCTAGAAATGCGACACAAGATCACTGAGATGAAGAAAGTATGCCAGTGGTAATTTGACAATTGACACATCAAGGCTTAGAGGTTATATTAAAAGAACTATTAGACATGTCAATTAATTTTCCTTTGCCTCATTAATGAGCATCTGAGCTATGCATCTTCTGTTTGAAGCAGCAAGTAATCATTTTTCTAGGTTCCTTCATGCTACAACAAGTCACAGCCCTCTTGAGACACAAATGAGACAGGGCATAATAGAGTATGATTATTGTTCCTAATTTCATGAGTGACTCTAAACTTTCAAACTGAAGGGAAATTTAATATTTGTTTTGAATATTAAATGATGTCTCTGAAAAAAGGAAACCTTTGCAAGTCAATGTTTTTCAAAGCACGAGCTTTTCCATACTTTTAATTTGATTCTTTAGCAGTAACTGAGTTTATCCACTAACTCCAGTCCCAGATGCCAATGAAAGCTCCAAAAGAAAAAAGGGGGAAAGAAATCCCAAAACCCCATGCCCCAAAACCAAAGCCAGAGCACAGTCTTTCTTTTGCTATGGGAACTATGAAGTTGCTGACAACCTTCATTAAATGCCACAGCCAACTTCTGACATGCTCAGCAGTGAGTCTCATGATCCACAAACAGAAAGCCAATCTAAATCATGGAGTGGTTGTATTTTGTCTTTTGTGTCTAGAAACCTGCTGCTGGAATTTGCTGAGTGCTTCTAAAAATGTAGCAGAAGGTTCACTGTCAAAAAGCATTGTCTTTTTAAATTTTACCTTCAAACCTTGAGCACAGCAAGCAAAAACTCTTTAACAAACAGACAAAAAAATTCCCACACAACACAACAACTAAATTACCAAAACCCTCTGTCTCTCTCTTTTTTTTTATTTTGGGATGAAGTCTTTAAGCTGGAAGAATAACATCAAATATGACCTGAACCAATATGCCTTCAGGTTAGAACTGAAGCACAATAAAATAATAGCAAAGTCTTTTAAAAAATGTTAAGGCTACACAACTAAAACATCCCTATCATGACACTTGATTTAAAAATTAAAATTTTAATGCAAATATAAGTTCTGATGCAACCTAAGTTTTAGGTTGATCCTTAAGGAAATAAAGGTTATTAAAGCTACATAGTAAGCATGAAAAAGAGGCTATGAAATGCAGAGAACCCGAGAGAGCATTATTGTATGAACTGAAGAAGAGGTTTTCAGAGTAGTCTGTATCCTGTAACCAAAATGCTCTTTCTGGTTCTCTAGCTTTAGTTTTAGCTAGTCTAAGTAGTTTAGTTTTTTAGCTAGTTAAGTTTTTTCTAGTCCAGTTTTAGCTGCATTTAATCAGCTAAATTCTTTTGGTACCTTTATAAATCTCACCCTGACGGCCCCCCCGACTTCTTGAGGTTCTGACATCCATACGTTGCTATCAAATTTATGGGAATTCATAGGAAGGTGAGCAGGCTGTTTTGCTGAACAAAATTAAGACTGTATAAATGCATTTAATATAAATTAAATAAAAAGCTCTAGATGGGAAGGAAGGAGCAATAAGGATCCTTCTACAAACTCCTTATCCAGAGCTGTAGGTGTGAGAAAGAGAATCAGACCCATAGCACTGTTAGTCTGTCACACTGAGTTTTGACAAGGGTAGGTTTTGCCATCTGAGAAAGATATCACTATTTTGTAGGTGCTTCTGCTTCTAATGAATCACATGGAGTCAAAGAAGCACAGTGAAGTAGGATTTCACTACAAGCCAGTGAAATCCTGTCTGAATTCAGACCAGTAGTGGGAATCCTTATGGGTCAAAGATAAGGGGACTTTGTCCTCTAGGCTTGTGACTGTGATTGTCTCTATTGTAGGTAGAAAATTAATAAGTATTAAGGATGATTGGAAAACTGATTCCCTCCCCCCCACTTCTTCCCCCAGTAATCCAGCCTTTCAGCAGAGGAAACTAAAGTCTAAATTCAGAATCACCTCTGTGGTGACTCCTGAAGGTTATTTAAGTGTTTCTTGTGTTTATTATCTGGATGAACCCAGCTCTTCGAAAAACTGCAGTATGTCTTTCAGATAGTTGGAGTACTTGGATGAAAATTCTAAGGGTTCCAAGAAAAAGCAGAATCATATCTTTGTAAAAAGTTAAAAAGAATATTTTCCATGTGCTTAAAAGACAATAAATCTTTCAACAAAGACTATTATTTACAAATACACTTTCAGAAAAATACACACGGGGGGAAAAAAACCCCAAACAAAACAGAGAAGTTAATTTGCATGATAAGTTCAATACCTGCCAACTGTTGTTTATCAGAGACAGCAAAATAACAAGTCTTTTGTTCTGCCCAAATGCATTATTCTTCTGTTTTAGAAGCTTTGGTCTAATGTCTCCTGAACACTGGAGTTTATTTCTTAGCCAGGTATCTTAGGAAGGGAAAATATATGCAGTAAGGCTGTCTGTCACTCTTCCTTAGTAACTTCTGAACCTGTTGGCCAAGAGGGGAAGAAGGGAAGTACCACAGCTGCTGCCTCCACAGAGAAAAACACTCAGTCCCAACCTACTAGAAAGGCAGCTCCCTTGTTCCTGAAAATCCTTATTTTATGAGTGAAGTCTCAGAACTGAGGGTCTTTTAGATGTTTTCTTTTCAGAAATTGTGCATGGGGGGTGATAAGTGGTGAGGTACTTTAAATTTGAACTGAAGGAATAAGCTTAGTGACATCTCTAAAGTGTGTGCTCCTTCTTTACTCTTAAGCAAATCTTCTGGTTGGGGGTGTCAAAAGCAAAATATTCTTGAGCCCATGAAATATTTGATTATTTGCTCTTATAAATGCTTCTCTTGGTTGTTCTTCTTCAGTCTGATGAAATTGAAGTTACCTAAGAAGCATATCAAAACCACTTCAAAACTGCAAAGATCCACATGGATCTTGATTAGGTATCCATTTTTACAAGTCAGATTTTATTCTAAAAGGAATGTGTCTTTTCTACATCTCAATTTTGTGCTTTCTAGTTAGATAGAGCTTTTTCTGGTGGTGCTGATGTCTTAGGCCAGCACACTATGCTATCTCTCCTGTCTTTGCAGAGGCACAAATGTAGCTGTTTTTTTGTTTTTCTTTTTGTTTTCCCCGGGATATTTTTTGTAGGCCTAGTGTCCCTTCAGTACCCCAGCATCCTTTACTTACCCCTCTGCTTCTTGTTATTCTCTGATACTGTGGTTTCTCATGGTGACACTGTCTTGTGTTCTGGCACAAGCTGGAGTCACTTAGTCACATCTGGGATTGGAGTTCTGAATGTGTCTGAGAGGAAATGCACCCAGAGGAAAACATAGACCTAGAGCACATTTTTATCTAAAGCACACAGAAAAATCGTAATGAGCTTATTATACTGAATTTTTGTTATTGAAAAACAACATTTCTAGAAAAAACATTTCTGGAAAAGGATGGCATCTGCCTCATTTGAACTTGATTTGTTGGGTTTTTTTTAATGCATTTAGAGTTGTGTGTTGCTATGGTCCTGTGCAGTAATTAGCAGAAAGTTTTAGGATTTCTTAGCATCAGGCAGAAAGCTTTGCTTTTCATAGGAAATGTCCCCTTTGGGAAGGAAGTTTCAGATGAAGAGCATTTCAGTGGATCAATAGATGACACCAACAGAAAAGGAAGCTGGCATTTGTCTTGCCGTGTCTTACATGCAGCTATGGGCTATAGAGGAAAGTATATTATCTGGAGATTGCCTCTGATAAGGGGATATCCCTCAAACTCCCAGTGCAGCTAGCAATCACACATTGATTTTTTGAGAAACAAGCTGTGGCAATTTTTAAATTTCTGTTTTGTACTGTGGAACCAGAGGAATAAAGCTATGCGTTCACACTGAAGGAAAATTCGTGAAATTTCTTCCCAAAGGTGGCTGGGCTGCCCATTATAACACTACCAGAACACCTTAAACACAGCTGGCATCCATTGTGTCATGTAGTATAACAAGTGGGAAGGAGAGCACTGAACAAGGAATTACACAGTTTTCCTTCTTTCTTTTTCTTTCTTCCTTTCTTTTCCTTTCTCTATTTTTTCTTAAAGGCAGAAGACCTGATTTCTGTAAACAACCCCCTAAAGGTACTCCCCCACCAATAGCAGCCCACTGTAAAATGGATAAGGTTCTCATTATGTATCCTCCATGTCTTGATCATAATTTCTTATCATGGTTGACATTCTGGTCCAGTTATATCAGGTACATTCTGTGTAAGTCCTTTAGAAGACCGGGATAAAACCCTGCTGAATGCAGGATCATTTTGCCTTGGGCAGAGAGTTAGTCAAAGTGCACATAGTTCAAGGTGGATTTCTAGTCAGATTCTGCAGTACTGGGACATTCTGAAAGAAGTATTTTTGAATTGAACATAGCTCAGAAGGAATTAAATTAGTTCTTTAATGTTTGGTTTTTCTCCAGAGCCATCAACACAAATTACTTTCTAAAATAGGCAGCAAATATAATATACACAGCATTAAACTGAAAAGAAAAGTTAATATCGTTATTACGTGATGCATTTTGTTTCACTAAATTGTATGGATAATTTCCACCATAATTTCAGTGGTGTTTACACAGATATTTTAAAAATATTTCAGTTTAACATTTCCTACGACTGTGTTTTTCATAATGTAATTGAATTTAAGATATCTGTACAGTATCTCAGTTTTCTGAGATAACTGTTTAATGATGGGTTTTTTTTCTCAGATAACTGGTAAATGGTGTTTTAAATATAGTAGTGTCCTAGAGTATTCTGCACATGTACATAAGTCCTTTCTTTTTTAAGGCTCTTAAAGATTTAATTAAGGTGGTCCAACATAAACTTACTTCTTTGAGAAAACATGTTGTATTAAAGAAAAAACGTTTTTTTTAATATTCTGTGTAAAAGCATCAGTCATCTGCTCATACCTGAGATTGTTCTCTTTCATCAAACTGTGAAGAGAGTTCTTCCAAAATTGTTACAGCTATATTTGGAAAATGTATATTTCGTAAATACTCTAAACATTGCAAGCAATTTTCTATTTGTGAGATTTCTTTTTCTAATGTATTACATTTTGTTGTAGTTTCATGAATTGCCTTGTCTGGCCATGTTTAAGTCGACAGGGATTTATTTTTAACTGTATTCTAATTGTTGTTACCTGGCTCACGTCATACTTCATTCTCTTCATGGAGGCTGTTCCTGACTCAAATGCTTCTGTTTATGGACATGTTGCTGCATAAAATAACCAAAGTCAAAAGCTCTGATTGATATATAGTAAAAAAAAAAAAAATCCAATGCAAAAACTTCTCTAAATACATGTTCTGTTGTTTACGCAGACTCCAGACATTGTTTTTTCTAGTTCTTCCTTGTAAATTTGCTATGAAAAAGGTAATTTTTGTCAGGTCAGCACAAAAGATTCTGGACATCTGACTGGAATAACTCTAATGGTGCTTTGGAAGAATTTTTACGCACAAATTTACACCTACAAATTAATTTTTCTTTCTATTTATCTTTACACCCACCTATTCCTAAGGTGCATAAGTATTGCAAATCTACACAAGAACTAAATGATGCATTTTGTTTAATAACTGACATCCTAACTCCAGCACTTACACATACGTACAATTGAATTGTGGCAAGGGAAGCAATGCATGCAGGAATTCAGTTTTTGCTTCATCCTGTTGCTGTGAACACCAGACAGAAGTCAAAGGGCTTTGACTCGTGACTTGTTTGTGTAAGATGAAGTTTCCTTGCTGTATGGCCAGACTTTTAGAAAGAAGGTATTTCTGAAATGGAGGTTCTTGGTGTGCTGTGTGCATTCTGCCTGCTCTGCCCACAGCAGCCAAGAGTCTGTTGATTCTCACTGAAGGAAGGTGGCTGTTTGTGTCCAGCTGTACAGACCCATGCTCCTAGCGTGATGCTGCTGCTAATTAAGTACAGGATGGAAAAGATCAAAGCTGTGCCTTTCCCTCCCCACCACCTCTTTTGTTGTGTTGTTTTTGTTTTTTTTAAAATCCACTTCACAGGGCTGTTTCTTATTTCGACATTTCATCTCTCTCTGCTACAATGTTTTTTTGGTAATCTCACCTGCTTGCTTGGTGGAGTTTCAACTGGTGCTGGATTGCCATTTTAACTTGGCAACTTCAGAGTCTTGTTTCCCAATGGCCTGCCAGCTAAATTGGTGTGTTACAGATGAATGCACAGCTCACAGATGGTGTTTGAATGTTTAGTGGCTCTCAGAAGCAGATATGTATTTGGTCAGGAGGAAGATTGCATTTTTCCTCCAGACAGAGCAAATGTCCTTGGGGAGGTTTTCTGTGTCAAGGTAGAAAACAGTTCCACACATCAGGTACAGGGGTCTCTCCTAGCTTAGGCACAAGTACTACCTCCAAACATATATGTACTTCTTTTCTTCTGGATAAGGTGCAATACTCCTATTAACATAAAAAAGAAGCTTTAAATCTTGATTCTCCTGAATGCCCATAAGTCTAACATTTCACTTCCTGTAGTTTTCCATTTCTTTTTAAACTGAGATAAGCTTGAATGTGACTCTTTAAACTTCTCCAGGTCCTAAATGCTGTTTTATTGCTCATGCACAAGACTGAGCATTCAGCATTACCCACTGGATGAGCAGCTTTACAGATAGTGCTGGTTTTCTTTGAGATCTATACCTCCTCTGACATCTTGCATCCTCCCCTGCGTGGTTTGTGCCTTTTTCTCATTCATTCATTGTTGTCTTATTTACTTAAAGCAGTCAGAGGGCAATAAGTAGGGGAGGAGTTACATGCTTTCTTTTGCTTCTTGACTGGCCTAGTCATGTCATGAGGATGAATAACAGAGGCTGTCTACTGCCTTTTGTTCCTTTCTAGAATGAAATAAAAACCAGAGCTGCTTAAAAGTTCTGAAAGCTGCACTCGAGTTTCCTCACTTCATGTTTGTACCCATCCAGAGCTGGAAGCAGCCAGGCTGGAATATTTTAACAAAGTCTGTTCTTGTAAGATTTCCAGACTGTTTTGCCAAGCCACTAAGCTCTTGAAAATGCAGTTAAGCATGAAATAGGCAAAGTTTTAGTTGCTTACCTAAACTGCAGCCATGATGATAATAATTTGGTTTTTTGTCATTTTTGCTTTGTCATTGTCAGATGCTGCTCAAAGCTGAAATGTGCAAAGCTTTTGCCAGCTCTCTACAAGGAGCCATGCTGCTCTCCAGCACTATTGCCACTCTGCTTAAATTTTGTGCATTTCCCTCAATGCTTTCTTGCCCAGCTGGGTAAGAAATCTCTTGTGAATGTTTCAGTTAATTCCCTTAGGAAATTCTTAGTTAGCTAAAGTCAGGAGATGGGCTCCTTTGCCAGCCTAACACTGTTGGGTAAAGGGACTGCTGAGGACATGAATCTGCTGCTCTTTGCCAGTTTTCTGTTGTCGTGGACTCTTTTATAGTGAAAGCTGACTGTCCACCATCTTCAGGCTAGCACAGTTACATCCAGAGGAATATGAAGCTGTCAGCACTTTCTTCCCATCCTCTTTAATGAATATATCTTGGCCCACTGACCCAGAGTGAGTGTCCCCCCACCCAGTATAGATGAGCATAGTGGTTCTTCCAAGGCTACAGCTGTGCCAGGACATAACCCATGAGTGTGTAGTGGGAAAAGTTCAGCTGCTGTGTTTGTCCTGGCTCCTGGCTATGCATGTAATGCAAACACACCTAAGCTGTAGCTGATCCAGAGTCTACTGCTTGCTGGCTGTCTCCCATGAGCTGGCACAGCCTGGACCTTGGAAGGAGAGCAGCCACCATCAGCC
This sequence comes from Cinclus cinclus, assembly GCF_963662255.1. NCBI lineage: Eukaryota > Metazoa > Chordata > Aves > Passeriformes > Cinclidae > Cinclus > Cinclus cinclus. The sequence goes on from NC_085046.1 coordinate 65,987,386, forward strand.
TCCTCCTCCCCAGCTTGGTGAGGCAGCATGGATATTTACAGGTGTGGTCATGTACCTGTGTCATATTCTTTGCAATAAACAAAAACAATTATTGCAGTAATTGGATTACTCTTTCTTCCTGTTTCACACTAATGCTTAATTCCTAAATGCCCTGCTTTTGGATTTTGGATTTTGCTTCTGGCAGCTTCTTTTTCCCACCACAGCTGCACCTGAAAAATACACGTGTCATGATTTCCAGCATTTCTTCTGTATCATGACTTTGGTTTTTTCAGTAAGCAGTAGATCAGATTCTCATATGAGCCTTTGTATATGTTGAGGAACTACTGAATGTCCCCTAGGTCTTTTGTCACCTCTCTCACAAGATTCCCCCTAGGTAGCCCTTGTAACTGCTCTTGATAACTGCTTTCTTGATTGCTTGCAAACTGAAGAATATGAAGCATAGATGTGTCCTGGAAAGAGTTAGGAAAAAACAGTGCCTCCATCCTTGGCAAATGCTCTCCCTGGTTATAGTCACTTTGCATACAAATAAACAAAAAAGTAATATTTTATAAGGAATCCAGTGGATAGAATAATGGACTGTAACTCAGCAGAGCTCAGTTCACAGCTCTGCTGTTGGCTTATTGGGCAAAGCCATTTGTGTCATCACCATACAGCTAGGGATAAAGACAATTTCTTAATGCATCACGAGCCTTGAAAAGAAAAAATATTATGCAGAGAGAATAATAATAAATCCCTTCTAAGAATAATAAAATTATGTGTTTTATATATATGGTTATGCTGTGCACAGTAGAATGAACCATATTCTCTTCTGCCTCATGCATCATCAGTGGTGCTTTGAACTGGTTTCCATTTGAAGGGTTACATGCAGTAGTGTTCTAATTTTAGATGTGCCTTCAGATACAGGTGTGATTTTACCCTGAAAGTGATAACATTTCATTGTAGTAACACTGGGCAGCATTTCCTGCATCTTCATTTCTCTTGTTAAGTCATAAAGGACTTAGCACTAAGTTTAAAAACATACCATTTCGGATGGTGCTGGGGAGGGCTCTTTTTTATTTGTGAACTGGGAAAATAAATGTCTTACACTGACTCTTGGGCTGTAAGGACTGTGTATGTATGATTCCTTGAAGGTAATTTGCATAAACTAATTCATGTCTGCATTTGCTCATTAAATATTCTCTGTCTGCCTGGGTGACAAAGAAGCATTTATTTTGCCTTATTTTACGCAGTGTAAATAATAGATACATTCAGGATAGATCCTGAACACCTCAGCTGGTGAGCACCAGTGTAGCTCTGGAGTAAGCAGGGTTGCATCAGCTGAGGATCTACCCCGCCATCAGTTCTAAGTGCCAGCCTTGCAGTGCATTATACAAATGTTCACCGTAGTTTGTCAGCAACAAAGCTGTCACCCAACAGTACACACTGCCTTCTATCAGCCATTACTTTTCTGTCATCATCATCAAGTGCAGCTTAAGAGAATCTGTGCATCGTTTCTTTCCTTCTGAACAATTTCCATAGAAATAATTGACCTGCTTTTATGGTAATTTGGTCTCTGCTGTTTGTTACTGCAGCATTTCCCAAGGAAAAATGCAAAACTAATGCCCTAGAACAAAAACATTCAGCCAAATTACTTACCAGTAATCCAAGGAATCATGGATAAATCCATTGCTCAAGTGGCTTCTCATTTGGAACTTTATATAGTTTTCACCCAAGGGTTAAGGTTTGTTTTTTGCTTGTTTGGGTTTTTTTTCTTGTGGGTGGGGGGGTTATTTTGTTTTCAAAAAGTACTACTCATGCTCTCTGCCCTACAGCAACTTTATGTAAATCTTTTCTGAAAAACTGTATCTACCAGCACTATAACTCCACCCCCAAGCTTTTACTACAACACCAAATAAAAACACTTAAAGGGACTGTTTCCACTGGTTAAGTGTATTTAATTTCATATTTCTGCCTTTTCCTCTCTTTATTTTTCAAAAAAGTCAATAAGGGAGGTCATTTAAGCCTAGTGTTTTGAAATGGCAACCAGTAAGCAGCCTTACAGCATGATTAATGAGTACTCAGGAGCAGTTTCCTGAAACACACAAGTAACTTGAGGCCAACTGAATTTGTTTGAAAGTAAATGAAGATATTGCATTTGTGGGCTGGGACTTTCACTGAGTCACTGTGTAGGCTACATTTTCCACCAGTTTCTACCACTGTCTGCTGGTGCTAGTGTCAAGGTGTTGCACAGTCACAAGGAAGTATAACCTAGCACAGAAGTGACATTCCATATCTGGGCTTCAACAAGTAAAAGAATTAAAGGCCTAATTTCCATTTAAGAGTGGGAAATTGTGATCAAGGTATTTGATGAAAATCATCAGAACAGCTTAAAAAGGATAACTGTTGTTACAAAAATAACAATGAATGTTGTTTGGTTCTACCCAATATTTTTCTTGATTTCTTTGACTTCCAACAAGCTTGGGTTTCGTGGAGTTTCTGGGCTGCTATTGCTTTTTTCAGAGGAAAGGTGCAGCTAAGGAAAGGCATCATGGGTGCTGCTCTGTTGGTTTAAGCAGGGTCATTCCTTGGAAGGCTTTTGGCTTTGATAAGTGAGCACATTCTGAATTTCTCTACTTTCATTTATAAGTTTGTTGAGCAGATGGATTCCTGTGGCTGACAGAGCCAGCACCTCAGCAGGGATGGCACAGCTCACTGGGGAAGACATCAGCTCTCTTTTGACCTCGTGAAAGTGGGAGTAGTCTGTGGAGCAGTGGAGTGATGGAAGCACATATTGAATATTTTCATTGCTGCCTAAACTTTAGAGAAGTTCCATAGCCACACTTTGCATGGTGTGCTCACACTGCAGCTTCCACACAGTGAGTGACAGAGCTGGAGTGAGTGTGTTCATGGAGCTCTTGTGGAAGTACTGAGTGCACTGTGAGTGAGCAAGGGGTTTGCTCACCTTCCAAACCCAGTGTTTTGGTCACCAAAGTTTTTCATCTTTTCTGGTGCTCCAGGACTGCCATGAGGGAAAAAGGATTGAGTATTTTCAGTTGATTGAGTATTTTTCAGCTCTGAGCTGTGTGCTCTCCTCCATTTGTGTGTTGGATTGGAGGAAGGATTTATGTTCTTGAAATATTTTACAGGTGGTCCATTGAATATTTCACTCTGGTGCTGTTTATTTGAGGCAGCTTCAATTAGTAAATTGAGACTAAATGACCTAGTAGTAGATGGTTCTTACATAAAATGAAGTGATGAAGTGTTGAGCTAAATCCAGACTTTTTTAAAAAATATACGATTCCTTGTCCTCTTGGCACAGAGATGAAGATTGGCAGTGATCCCTGTAGGATGTGGAGTTCTGACATGGGTGAGGCTGGGTGGAGCATCTGTGTAATTCTGCTTGCCTGATGAAAGATGAAATGAGCATTATGACCTAAGATAGTATTATTTTTCTCTTTTTTTCACAAATAAACTATTTGGTCTAACTAAAATACAGTGTGGTTAATCCTGCCCTATTAACTTTTTTCAAAGAGTGAATGCTTTAAGAGTAAACTTTGATGGAAGCTATTAAGGCTGACAAAAATTTCTTTATATGAAAGGAAGTGTAGTGCAATCTAGCTGCAGAGTTCAGAACATTTAGAATTCTGTGGTTATTGTAGTATAATACCACAGTCAATTATATTTCTTATTTTGCATTTTTCTTTGTCTCTTTCTCACACAAGCCTAGACTATGAATTCATAATGTTAATGAAATGTGTTGTGATGTTCCTGTAGGCTGCTGTGGGAAAATAATTACAACATGAGGAAGGTCATTCATGATGTGGCCCTGTCACTAAAGTAGGACTTTGTGACGGATTAGGACATAAGCAAAATGGACTACAATGACTTGAAAAAACCTTCAAACCCCCTGTCAGATCAACCTACAGTCACTGCAAGAATCAGATTTTTCAGCTGACCTTTCTGTGAAAAGTTTTAGTTATTTGGACTTGAGGCCTTCAGTGACCCAAAACCTATTTTTTGGTGCTGTGCCCCTGACAACTTCTTGTCCTCTCCTTCTCCAGCCATGTAACTAAAGCATGAACCTTCTCACAAACAAAGGGGCTGGCTGACAGCATGCCATGTGTCCAGCACCGAGAATCAGGAGTTAGATGATGCCAAAGGCTGGTCTCAAAATCCAGCCTTACGGCTGCCAAGCCTGGGGGCTTTGTTTTTCCATCTCATTCAAACCTTGACTAAATGCAGAAACCTTTAAAGTTTCTTCTCTATTGCTATTCACAGTTCTCTTTGTGACTGCTGGAGAAATAAATGTGCCACTAAAATACAGCTACTTTAGAACAGGAAAGTTCTTTTAAAGAGCACAACATAGAGTGCAAGTATGTCTGTCACTTCTTCTTCAGTCACATGCTACACTTTAAAAAGCCAGCATATTTTCTTCCACAAAAAAGACCTTTGTATTTCAGAAATTTCAGAAGCCTTAATCAATATAAATAACAGTTTGAGCATGATGACATCATATTCAGTCCTAGAGTTGTGCATCTCAGCTGCTTAGTCATTTAAATCACTGGAAATAAGCATAGCAGTTAGAAGTTTCAAAAGGTCAAAGAAGCTACTGTCTTTTCAGCTTTGAATCAGCTGAGAGACTCCAGTTTCTGGGAAACATAATGCCAAGACTGCATCTCAGCATCTCATTTCCTCCCTCCACCTCCTTTGAAGCACTACAGTAATTAACTTAAAGGGAAAATCACACCACACTCAGCAGCAGAATCCTCAACAGTACAAGTTCCTTTCTGTTTTCTCTTTTACTTGAAACTAAAGAGGAATTTTAGCCCACATGTCCTGAAATATTTGACTGAAGCACTCTTACCCAAATGCCAAAAAGCTGTTCACAGGTTTCCAGTAAAATTAATACTTTTCAGTACAAATATGACAAGTTCTTTTACCATTTTCTCAGAAATAAGTGATAAAGTGTTCCTCAGAGAACAATTTGTGAGAAAAATTAAAATAAAAATGAAAGCAAGAGGCTTTAAAAAGCTTAGTTTTAAATGTGATTTGTCATCTTTATAAAAGTGGCAGCATGATTTCAGGGAGGAAGCCACCTCTCACCTAGACAGACATAGATAAAACATTTCTTTCTTTCTATTTTTTTAAATTTTTTTTTTAGATGTCAGATGCATTGTTTGATCAAAAGTTTTGATCCGAACCTGCGCTACATTATCTGTACAGCAGGACTCTGCAGTCTTTTAGCAACTGCTGCTACTTATATGTTTTTATGAACTACTCTCTTTTTCATTTCCATATATTCTAGCTGCCGTTCCGCTGCCGATGTGAAACTGTCCAGGCAGGTTTTCCAGCATTTCCATTTCATGGTGTACACGGTCTTTTTGGAGCTAGGAGCCACACGCTGGTGTTCCAGAGATTTCTGGCTGCTCACACTGCTGGTAGTTTTGCTCTGGTTCCTGAGACTTTACTTGCATTATTTGAGCCAGTGGCTCTTCCTTCAGATCATCTCAGTTCCTGTTGAAAAGTAAGTCCTGCTACCCTTTTTCCTCTGTAAGAATATTTCTGCAGATAGCTTGATTCAAAGCAGGTCCTTTGCACTATGAGGAGAATTTATGGCCAAGAGATGGCATGTTGCTGAGAGCTCAACATGCAGACTCTGATAGGAGCCCCTGCAGAAAGCAAGAGACCAAGGACTGCATCCAGAGTCCAGTGATCTGATATGCAAATGTGCATATCGGATGAAGGTATTAGTAACATAAACTTTAAACCCAGAGTACGATGTGTCCATTTGTGTATCTTGTGTCATGCCTACCTGTCTCCCATCTGAGATACTCAGGCTATGTATCTTCCAGAAGAATAATTTATCACTTTGGATAAAGTATTTCAAAATGCCTAAGGAGTGCACAAAACTGAAGAAGCATTTAAATCATATTTCATGTTACCAAAGTGATCTACTAGTAAAATACTTGTAAGAATTTAACTTTGATATATCAGTTTTACTGTGAGTACTGCAAGGAGCTGACATATTTTAACTGTATAGCACATTGACTTTAGCTCAGGAACTAGACCTCTTAGAGTGTTGCAGCAAAATCATTGCTTGTCATTATGTGGTATGAAAAAAACCAAAGATGGAGTCCACTAGGTGATATATACCTGACTCTATTAATGTTTCAGTGTGGTAGAGAAGGGTTTTACAGGGCAAAAAAATTCCATCATGCTTAGGAAAGGAAATATTTCTCCAATAGAAACCCTTTTTTTTTTTTTTTTCTTTTATTCACCTTAAAGCATCACACAAACCTGAATCAGTCAGTATGAGCCAGTATTATGCAACTCTCTGACATATGTCTGGTGTGGCAGTGGTCTTGATTATTGGCTGAAATTTGAACAGCATGTATGAGCAGACTCTGGACAGTGCTGGGTATCGTTAAGGTGGTCTTCTAGATCCTAATGCAAAGCCAGCCATCTCTCACTTCTGCCTTGCACAGCCCCTGTCCACTTAGCCAGCTGGCAATAAAACTTCTGGGAGGCCAAGCATCAAGAGTCTGGGAAAAAAAGGAAACTCAGCAGAAGGAAGCAATGCATGAGAGAGTGGTGGTCATGTTCAAAGCCACTAGTCACAGCTGTCCCAGGCAGTCAGCTAGATAAAGGATAATGGTCTCAAACCAAAATGCCCTGGATGAGCATCCCAGTCTGTAATTGTGTGCCTGAACAATGAGATTGAGCTGAGCACTCTCTGGTCCTACCAGATATAGTGGTAGCACTCACAAGTAGGGAACAGAGTGAGACTCAAAACACCTCACCTTTAGTTAGGAGCAGAATTTATACCATTTTAATAGGATTGAATATTTTGCCTCAGATTTCATAATCTGTGTGTAGCTCACAGTGCCATGCTGTTCCTGTCTCTTACAGTGATAGAAAACTTGCTCAGGATATGAGTTTTGCAGATCCCACCATCTCATGGTGCTGAGAAGGACATTTCCAATCACTTTAACTGTTTGATGGCTAACAGCTATGTTTTCCATAACACATCTTCTGCTTTGTGCAGTGACCAAAGGTGCTGCTGTGCAGAGATGAGTTAGCTCCTGGGGTCTGTGCTCATGTTGGTGTGTTCAGCCTTTCTTGAACAATCCCTAGAGCCTGGATGTGTACCCAGTGAACTGGGAGTCAGAGGTGTAGGATGAAGAGGCAGGAGAAGGTTTTTTTTTTCCCTGACTAGCTTCATACAGTTTTTGGTCAGAGTGTTGAGACCTTGATAGAGATGCAACTTTGTGATGAACATGCATGATTCTACCTTCTTCCAATGGCTTGCTCAGGAGCACAGATAAAAGCACTCTCCTTCTGCTTGTTTACAGATTCCAGCTCTTCCCTCACACTGTGGAACTGTGCTACCAGAACTCCTTGCTGCACACCAGTGAAGAGTTGGCCATGGTTGTGGTGGGACCCCTAACCTTGAATGCTGGGCTGCTTCTCTTGGTCCTGGTCAGATGGGGCTGTCAGCAGCTGTTTGACTCATTCCCTCCCTTCTTGTCAAAGTTTATCATAGCTATGGGACTATGGACAGTGCTAGACCCCTTGGCAGTGTTTGTAGTGGATTCATTCCTGGGGGTGAGTCACTTAAAATAACTTGGACATGAGAACTTGACGTAGAAGTTTGTTTTATTCAGTGAATCACTGAAAGATATGAAATTCCACCCCTGGCAATAGAACATGAAAGTTAAAAAGAAATTAAATAATAATGTTATACATTACCTTTTTATTAACAAAATTCCCATCTAATGGAGTCACTGTGTTTCTGCATAAAATTAAGAACACTGTACAAGCCATATTTGGAGATAAGAAACTGCTGGAGTGATTGCATCTGCTTTGAAAAGAATTACTGAAATTTTAGATGTTAATGGGGATGGTTTAATGAGCAATCCTGATTATTAACACTTCAGATTTTTTTAAGCATTGAAACAGACAAAATGAAAAAATATAAAGGTTATCATGCACTTGTCTGACATGCAAGGTAGTTAATATAATTTACTGGCACACTTAAAAAGACTTGTGAGAGACAGACATCTTTCAGGAAAGAGTTTCATCATATGCAAAAACAGAGGAGCAAAGTTCCCAACTCTATCTGTGCCTGAGTATGGGCTATGTAGCACAACTGTACTTGGTTGGCTGCAGAATTTTATCACATCTGAGATAGTGTGCCTAGTATCCCAGAGCACACATTTCAAATTTGGGTCTCACTGTGTACGTGACACAGGCTCCTTTCAACGGCTGCAGGATGCTGAGAGCTTTTCTGGGGTTGTGGAAATGTTCCTTTTCTGCCCTTGCTGGTCTTTCAAAGTCATCCACATTTCTGTTGCTCACTCCAGATCAAGCACTAATCCACAGGTCTTGTTGTGGATCAGGTTTTCTCAGATCTCTTGCTTCTTCATCGTCCAACTTGTGCTCTGCAGGTGATTTTTCACTCTTTACACTTTGTTTTCCATTTCAGTAGTTTTGAAAATTAAAATTGAGCTCTTGAAGAAATCTAGTTGGACCTTACTTGAGAGGTAATTGCAATACTTTAAGCATGTGGCAACACTCTCTAGTTTTCACTTGGGCAGCCTTCATTTTTTATTTATTTTAAAATTTAATTATGTAAAATATGCACAGAATTGAATTTTAATTGTAATTATTTGGATTAAGATATTTTTTTCCTAAAAGAAAAAGGTGCATTTCCTCAATACCCAGGGTAGGAATAGTGAAATGTTTAAATCGATTTTTTTTTCTCCCCTCTAATACTGGTGTATTCATAAAAACTGGAAGAGAGGATAAGGTCTGCCTTATCTTCCCCACACTTGCATTGAGAAAATAGTTGCCATTGACTTCAGTGGAATTGTGCTCAGTTCTACACAGACTGGATTACTTATCAATTTCAAATAGCACTTGGTCAGTGGAAATGTGAGATACAAGTAAAACAACTTAGTTTTTCATTAAAGTGTTAAAAATGTACACACTTCTCTGTACTTCATATTGAAAATTTGGCAGTCTTACCCACCAAGATTATCTTTGGTAGAAACTCATTTGTTCAAATATTACACAATATACTGTATGTATCCTTTCCAAAATGAAACTATATCTCTTACATGTGTTTTCATTATTGCATTTGTAATTTTTTTTTCTCTTGGCATTCTTTCAGCAGCTATTTCAGATTTGCTTGCCAATCTATTTTAGATCAAGCCTTTTAAAAATATTGTGTTGTGGTAATATGAGTTATTTCAGTGCTAGAATGCATTTTAATATCCAAAATGGCCTTAATACTTATGAAAGATGACAGATAGCCCTGGAGAAAAAGGTTTCCGTGTTTACTAACTAATGTTCTTTATTGTTAAGGAAAGGCTAGAGAGCAGTTGCATATTTGGGGGGGTTTAAAGTCATAGTCCAAAATGCTATGTCAAATGTGTTATTTCAGATTTGATTTACTGTCAGCTTGTAGAAGGATGTTCCAGGAATAAGAAACATTCCTATGAAGTTCAAGTTCTGGTTCTGTAAGAGATTTCCTGGGACCTCGCTCACTTTGTCTGTAGCTTCCAAAATGCAGAAAACGATAATACCTCTATGGCCACATGGATGCATGTCATCATGAAAAACAGGGGACATAAAGGGCTCACACAACCACCACATGAGAAAGATGCTGAAAAATGTTATTTAAGCTATTTAAAATGAAGACACCTTTCTTGGATCATGTCTTTGAGGGCCACAGAAGGTATACAATTTACACAGTATCTTTGTTAGAAAAAAAGCATAGAAAAGTAAAGTTCTTCCACAGCACTTTTGCTTTGCCAGAGAGAATTGCTTGGATAAGAGAGAAATTTATTCTTATTTGCCATTCAGACTTCTGCCTCTCTGGAGGAATGTCAGGACGTGACTCTTGTGCAGAGGGTTTTCCTTGGTAGACAGTTTCTTCAGTAAGAAAGCAGTGGCAGCAGCCAATTTTTATTTTTATTTTTCCCAAAGAGAGAAGATGGAACAGGGAGATAGAAGAGAACCAGAGTATTTAATTATTTTTGTAATAAATATGGATAGATCAGAATTGGTGACTAGTCTTTATATGTCATTACCAGTCTCCTGGGGCCTTCAATTTCCATGACAGAAACCTAGCAGCACAGCAAATGGTGAAGAGAGACCAAAAATGTACTCAAGAATCACAGTCCTTCTGTAGCTGGACTTTCAGCTGTCATTCCTTTGCTATGCACATCATTGCAAAGGTAGCCAGAAATGTACAGAAAGTTTTGACGTTCCCTAAGGTTTAATCTAGGCAAGTTGCTCAGAAAGGTGCAGGTTCCTTGAAGCCTAAAGGTCCCAGGTCCTCTCTGAATGCTGGACACTGGATGCTTTGGTGGTGCAGTTTCATGTCCCTGCAAAATGTGTCAACATGACTTGATATGAATATGGTTGTCACTGTGTGACTTTAAAAAGGCAGAAGTGGAAAGAGGAATTTATTTTATTTCTGAGCAGTAGAAGACCCATGGTATGTAGTTGAATTCTTCTAAACTGATCCAGCAGAGGGCAATAATATGTCAATAGAGTAGCTAGTTCTTAAGAACTAGATATGAGGGGGAAAAAAAAGATAAAAAAGGAAAATAATGGATTTTTGGAAAATAAATAATTTAATATTATGCCTCCTTGGTCATTGCATGTAGGCAAATTTCAGCCTTCTTCCCCTGCATTTGTCCTGAAATACATTAAGAGATTTCACTCTGAGTATTTTCTCTGTGACATGGACTTTGTTCATTAAGCCATCTTTATATGGTAGATTTTAATTGTACTAAAATAAGCCAGAAAAATAGTTCATTTCACATGTTGTGCTTAATTTCAAATTCTATCTAGCAGACTCCTAAGTTTCAGATTTTGTGCCCCACAAATTACATTTAAATCCTTATTATACAGAGATTCATGTTCTTTTGTCTCTATAGTCTAATCAGGTATGACACTTTCTTGTGTTGATTTTTTCTCCATGACAGCGATTTGGGAACAGTGTAGAGAAACCCATTGCTGATGCTGCAAAACTCTCCTGGGTGTTTCTAAGAACAGGGGAGTCAGGAGTTCCTGGTGCCTTAATCACCGTGATGCTTTATACCATCCTGTTCATGATCTCATCAACAGTGTTGTACCTGTATTTTTTAAGGTAAGTCTCTTAATCTTATTATTCCCTTAGGAGCTTAGATTCGAGCCTCTTCTCCTGTTAGATAAAAATAAGAATTTATTTTTAATGTTAGATAAAATAAAGTGACATCAGAAAAGATATATCAGTGTCACACATCCAGAGCTCAGAACAGCAGATAATCAAGGAGGGTTTGCTCCTGTTTAAGTGAACTGGGATTGCTGGGCACAGCAAGTCAGAGACAGAGTCACTTATTTCCTCAACAGGAGCACAATCGATATCATGATTTTTCATAGATTCTAAGAAGCCTCTGCTCCTTTGGCTTCAGGCAATTCTGCCTATGAAAGGGCTTAATCTGTAAAATGTGTGTATGTTTCATTTAGGTACTTTGGAAGGTGTTGTCTTTAGCCTTACAAGAAGAGGTTTTGTGAGAAATAGGAAGAATTTCAGAAAACTACATATGATATGAAGTGCAAAATCTCTGAATCTGCAGTGGCTTCCAGAGCTTTACAGCCTTTTAATGATACAGGATTTTTGACTTGTTGTGACTGAGTCACCATGACAAGATTTAATCCAAATAATGTTTCCATTACATTAGCCCATTTTCTAAACTCAGTTCCTCATGAAATTTGACCAAGTACCTTTCTTGTCATCTTCCTAGTAGACACCATTAACTGTAACACCATTAGTCAATAGAGACAGGTGTGGGACACTGAAAAATAATTAGATAGATTGTCTAATGTATTAAATGAGAGCATGCATTTTTTTTTTCCTAAGTGAGTTGTTTATAATGCAGTAGGAATTTTGTGCTGGCCTTCAATTCACCCAGTGATGAATATTGGCAAGCACCAATAAAAAGCCACATGCAACGGCAAGATGCAGTCAAGCTTAAGAAGAGAAAAGCTCAGCATACACCCTCCACCTGACTGTATCATCCCTCAGTCCCCTTTCCACAAACTCTGTTGCAGTAGGCAGAAAAAGATAAATGGCAATCTAAATTTCTGCAAAGTATTTCAGAGCTCCTACATTCCTGGGAGCTGTACACAACCCCAATGTACTGGTAGTCTAGTTAATTAGTTTTTGAGATGTTAATGCCTTCTTAATCATTGACTTAATAGTTTTGAATAGCTTCATAAGTTTTAGCTGTTGTCGTTTATTACTCAGGAAAATTAATTTAAATTAAAACATTTGTAAGGCAGGTTTTTATGAGAATATTACCAACATCTTCATTGTCTGGGGAACAGGTGCAAGATCATCAAAGGTATCTTTCCTTCTGGATCAATTTTCCTGTAATGTTTTCCAATAAAGGGGTGGGGGAATAATGCTACTGGGGGGGGGGAAATGTCTTAGCACAACACATTTTAAAAATGATTCATAGCAAAATACAAAAGCAAAGGGAAGATAACAAAATCTGTTACAGTGCATAAGGTCTTTGAAGTTCTTTGCTTGATAACAAAAAGAAACATTTTGAATACTGGAATCTGTGCAAAGTAAAGCTACATAGAGAGCTTCTGCAATTGTATCAACTTTCTCTTCCCAGAACAACTACATTGACACTATGGGAAACATGGGAAGCCTAGATAGGATGCCTGAGCAACACACTGTCAGACCAATAATGATAGAATTAAAACCTTTTAAAATGTTTTTAAGGACAACATCTCTACATTTCATAACACTGTTTCCTCAATATTGACATAAAAAGCATTTGTTTTCAAGAGAGAATAGTATTACTGCCAAGGCAGTGGTGTCCCTTTGTGTGGATATTTCTCAGATGCCATATCTCAAATATATTCAAGTGGAATTTTGCTCAGCACAGAAAACACATATTTTTTAAATAAGAACCCACTACATTTTTCTCTTGTAAGATAAACCAATATAAATATTAAGGGATATGTTCTGTGTCTTAAGACCCCAATCCACAGGGGAGATTTTGGCTGCTGGACGAAGGAGGTGATGCTGTTTGTTGGAATTACTCAGCAGTTTGTTTACAGCTTGTTTTCATTAAACTGAAGTGTTTGATAGTGTGCAACAGAAGGGATAAGAACACTCAAACCACAAGGCCACCAAAGCAAGAAAGGGAGGTGTCTGTTTCTGCCACAGCTAAAAAGCTTCATGGCAACACTGGTGAACAGCCAGGAAGATAATGAAATAATGGGCACGGGTTAAGTAGCAGTAGGTATCTGTGTCTTTATAAAACAAAATATCTCAATAAATCTGGTTCCCCTTGAGTGTCTTGGGAGCCTCTAGTACAACTAGCATGGAGAGATATTCTAATTGCTTTTTGGAACAATGAAGTGGCACTGGTTGCAATTCCTTCCTTTTAATTCTACTAGACACTAGAAACAGACAGGAGTTTGTTGGTGAAATGTTTTGCATTTTGCAATGCACTGTGAGAAAATGCAGACCTGTCTAAATGAAAAGTGTCTGGTGGAAAGCATCTGAATTTCCTGGTATTGAAACATTTTTCAGGGGAATGCTTCAAAAATCTACATTTTTCAGTGTTAACAGTAAAGCTGGTTTTGTATTTTCAATGGTGGTTTCCAAAAAAGGATGAGAAAGGCTGAAATTAAGATGTAAAAAATTGTTTTAAACAACTAAAACTACCTTTTAATTTTTGGTTTTGGTGTAGATCTTTGAAAAGCCCAGTTTTTAATCAGACTCTGGGTAGGAAATAATGTCAATGTTTTCTGTTCTTTCTCATAGGTAAATAAATGAACTTTTAGAGAGAGAGCTATACTGGTTCTCATATGTCTAGAAAACATAATCTGTGTTTTGTTATTTTTATTGTATTAGCAATGAAAATAACTACTCTCATGCTTATAACAGGATATGTTAAGGTATAAGAAGTGTTTTATTAGTTTTCATGCCAAAAAAAAGAAATTAGAGCAGGTAACAGAAGCAGGCTGAGTACTTCTGGACAAAAGGAACAAAGCTGAAAGACAGGCCTCATGATTCTTAATTAATTCAAAGTTAATTATATTGTTTATAACCATGTACTTAAAATCTTCATATAGAAAATGTTTATGGCAGCAAATAGACAGTAATTTAACTGCATTAAATTTTACTTAATTTGAAATAAGAATGTTGCATTAAGAGAGCTTAAATAAATGGAAAGGTCTTTCTCTTGTTTAGCAAGACAAGTGGCAAGCCATTTAAATTGCTGACCTGGAATGTCAAACACAAACACGATGAAATAATATTGCTTCAACATGAACAGAAGATCAGAAAGTCCACCAGGTTAATTGCTAGTTTTTCAACCAAGTACAAGATAATTCAAAATTATGAGTTAATTCTTGCAAAAATATACCTATTGTATTGGAAGAACATGTGATGTAGACCCAGAGATGAAGAGAATAATTTTTTGTTTAAAGATACTGTGGAGTTTGGTAAATTACTGCAAAAAGTATAATAGTTATTTATAAGAAAATATTTTTTTTTGGTAGTGTGTTTTAAGCTACTTTAGTGTCTTTGCTTTAGCACTGATTTGCATTTCACACTTTAGAGCATTTTCTATTATTCTTGATAGCTAGTTTGTTTATATTCCCAGATTACCTGCATCTTGATTAGATGATCTTCCACCAGTTCTCTCCTTTTGATAAGAGCATCCCAAAATGACATCTTGCAAACTATAGCAAATTTGGGGCTGCAGCTTCAAAAAGGAATGTTTCAAAAAAGAAGGGTGGGGGAAAAAGTACAGAGAGAACACTTGCAGCAAAGCCTGAGATATAAATTCCTAATCTGATGTTGAGTCAGGCTGCCAGAGTTTGGGATCAGAATAGCTACTTCATCACAGAAACTCTTGGATATGGTGCTTGACCCTAAGGTACACATTCCCCTTTGAAGAGAGAGCTAAAGCTCCTCCTGAGATGAAGTTAAAAAATTGTCTGTTGGTGCATCTCCTTATTTCTGTTCCACATTAAATCTCGGTTGTGGGCAAAATTGTACTGAGCAACTTATTGAGTGGGCTGCTCTGCACTTTCTGTGAGCGCTGTAAGGTGTGATGTAGTGTGATGTAGGGCTGATGTAAATGTGAACTTCATTCTGGTTTAGGTGAACAGCCTTCTGCCTCTCCCAGGCACTCATGTTTTTCACCACATATAGGCTAATACAAGACCCAAGGATAAGGACCAGTCACAAGAGCTGTCACTGGTGCTGCTGTACATGAGAAAGGTGAGACTTCAGAGGGTGTAAGGAGTTATGCCTGTGCTTCATCTCCCACTTGCCAAGAAATGAAGGACCTAAACAGCCTCACACAGATCCAGGCATTTTGTTGGTTGCAGTGCCACAGCAATCCATGCACTTCTCATGATTACCCAGCCAGTCTCTGGGAAGGATAAGAACATTGAAATTGGCACCAAGAAACAACTAAATTAGAGTAAAGTATTGTCTTGGGAAAGGGTACAAAAGAAAATACCTCAGTTCAACAGCCAAAACTTAGATTTTCTGATTTCTACTTTCTGAACTCGGTTTTTGGAATAAAAGTAGAATGAGAGATTAATTGAAGAGGATCCATTTGAATGAAACAGCAGTGTTGTGATGTTTTAAAGTTTATTTTAGGCCAAAGATGTGACACCAGGCTCTTCCAAAAGCCTCACAATATTTCTTGATTTCACCTACATCAAGAAATGCCACACAGTGAGCCTTTCTTGTGGTAGAAAATTTTACTGTGTAGTTCTCAGTCAATTTCTTACCACAGAACAGAAATGTCATAGAAAAAACAAAGCCAACAAATGAAATGAACTTTTCTAGCATGGAGAGAAGTTTGGATTGTATAGGCTTTGGGCTTGGGATTGAAAAAAAAGGGTGAGTGGTTCCCTTCTATATGATGTGGTTTGCCCATACTTGAACCCTGGCACAGCAGGACTTCCATTCATGTCTAACCATGCTACTGGAACTAGTTACCCAGCCCAGTGCTAAGGACAGACATTAGACATTTCTGAAGGGAAGGAAGATCAGGATCTTTTTGAGAAGTCTTTAAATAATTAAATTAAACTGATGCTTACATTTGTGTGATTTCATTCAGGTACTGTAAATTCTCCAGAGGGCTGAGGAGAGGTGTATGTTGGAGAACTTGTGGGAAAGAAGCATCTTGCTTGTAGGCAAAGACTATGGTCATGAAGGGAAAACCAAAACAGAAGTAAACATAGAACGACTTTTTAATTTTTTTTTTTCATTAAGAGTCTTTTCAAAGAGGAAACAAATATGTCATTTTTATCCTTAGGCTACATAGTGAAAGTTGGCTGTCAGATGTATTTCAACGTATTCATGGTGAGGAAGGCACATTCTTTGTTCCACTGGACTTGGAGATATCCATTCAGGAGCTGAGCTACATTATGAAGAGGGCTGAGCAGTGGAGAGGAGCCAATGGTGAAAGACGGATGGTGAGTGTTGAACAGAGTCTCCAAAAAGAGTCTGTGGTCCAAATTAATGCTTTTTACTTCTTAGTGTCATCTAAGAGAATCTGGATATTAGAAAATTATTCTTAGGATGCTTCATTGAATGGAGAAGCTAAGAGGAAGCATGTTCAGGAGAATTTTGTGACATTGCATGTGCATTACCTGAACATCCTGAGGGGTTACCATCCACTTAGTAACCAAAGGCTTAGAGGCATCACTGATGTCAAAAATTATCTGTGCTGCCTGATGGTCCTTGACTGGATCTCAGAGACTTTCTACTGGTTTAAATGTAGTATCAACCCAGGTAATTTCTCAGCCAGCTCAGCAAATTGAGTATTTCCATGAACAAGTAGAATTCATTCCTTAAGAGGGTGTAGGTGAAGCTGTCCTGAGAAGGGGGTGTGAGTTTGGTCAGTCAGATATGAAAACCATGCTCCTCTTCCTGGTCCTTTTTCTCCAGGATTGCCCAGAAGAGAGGGCTAAGTTGGAAAAATTCAGGGAAAGTACTCTACTTCCATTCTCAAAATAATTCCTCTTTTTTTTTTTTTTTTTTCCATTAAGCCCCTATCCTCTAGTTCCAAATAGAGACCTTAAACTGTTTTGTGTAGGAGATGCATTCTGAGTTTGCAAAGGGTCCAGTGGTGGGGATGCCATCCACAGATGAGGCTTCTAGCCATAATTGCTTTCAGAGAATCGAAAATAGAAGTAATGTGGTCAGTAGTCTCTGAGGGACATCGTCTTCCTTCTCTGAAGGACTTATTCTTCCTTGCTTTCTAGCTTTGCATCAGTGTTATTAATTCCCATAGGACTAATTTACAAACCAGCTCTTGGACAATTGGTAAAGTGCTCATCACTTTGATTTATACATTTGTGAATGTCTCTGTGTACAATGCCTTGTTTGGTAACATTCCTGCTTCAGTGTAAAAAAGAACAGATTCCTGATAAGAAGGAAATTAGTCCTTTTAAGCATGTATGAGTTGCTTTGTTTTTCTTTTATAACTCTCTGGAACAAGGGACTTAAGATTAGGGTCTGCAGGTTTTTCAAATGTCTATAACTACCTCTGAAAGATCAGCAGTTTATATAAATATATAACCTCAGTTGTCACTGTTATAAACATCTGCCACAGCTGTAATTGCTTTCCACTTTTTTCCCCCCCTGTGATGACAGTTTGGACCCTGAAAGGAAAAACTAAATGAAAATGCAGATACACAACAAGCTTAATTTTTGTGGGAAAGTGTAGAGCACCGCATAGGCATTTCAGCAGAGGGAAAGGAAGGAAAAGGTTTGAAAGACTGAATGTGCTTCCAAAGCCACCAGCCTGAGACATTCCCACTTTTTGTACAGGTAGAACTTATTTTGTCTTCCCAGTAAGTAAAAGAACTTTTTTTTTTTTAACTCTTTTACTTCAAAACTTTCTGCAATAAGTCAAAGTATAACCGCTGACAATTGGTTTCTATTATCTTTGTTACAAGTTAAGTAAGGTCAAACAAAGAGACCACATTTTACTTTCCAGTACCACCAACAGCATTTGGGAAAAGTGGCAGATAAGGAAACTGCAAACAAGTACATTTCTATTTTAAGTACTGAATAAATTTCTAATGATATTTCCAGCATATCACTTCTTGCAGCAGAACAGAAGGGGCTGAATAAGGTGAAAAAAGAAAAAAATGACAAAAAGAGAAGGATGGGAGGAATAGAAGGAAGTGTGGGGGCTAAAGACAAATGGAAAAGAATGGAAAGAAAAATTGCTTCTCTGTATACAAATAGTCTGTACCTGAATGGAGGAAACCTGAATGGGTTGTCCACTGCTACAGCAAGGCATACTTCAAGGGACAGAACACTGAAAGGCATGACCCATAGCTATAGACTCCTGTAAGTGCCTAGTTTTACTCTCAGCATGCAGCCTAGCATGCATTAAAGGCCACACTGAAATGTGAAACCCTAGTCTGAGATCCTTTGAAATGGACCCAGCCTCAGAGGATGCAGTCAAAATAGAGGGTAGCATCCCAAATTCAATCCTGAATTATTGGTACAAAACACAAATACTGTGAATAAAGAACCAGACTTCAAAAACCAAAATCTTCCCTTTCCCCCCTCCCCCAGTAATATTTTGATGGAAAAAAGGAACAATCAAAGGAAATATTGTTAGCTCTTTGGCAAATCTAGTTTTGTAATAAGGAGTTGCTCCATTATAGAAATATGTTCTCCACATGGAGCATCTCCCTGAAAGACTGGGAACTGCATTTGCAGGTCTTTTTGAGCTCCTAGGCATTGCAGATATTGAAAGACCCTTTCTTCTGCCACAGATTTGCATAAGGTATTTATCTTGTCCCTTTCTTTTTGTATGTCTAATTGTACTAAGTAATCAGTATGGAAGACACATCACTAGGTCTTATTGCGTGCATTATTAATGTGTTAATTTTTAAATAAAATACTAAATTAACTGTGAACAATTTTTATAAAGGGAAGCATGAGACTGCCATATCTTACATCACTCCATGTAAAAAATATATTTTAAATGGAGGTCATTCATGTAAATAGTCAGTCAAACCTTCTGGAAAAAAATAGGTCTACATTTTTGCAATATTTTCTTGCTATTAACCATGTGCTTCTCATTTTTATTCACTGGATTAAAAATCGCCCCATAAATGGGTATTTTATAATATGCTTAATTTCCTTTTATTAAATTGATAAATGCAGCAGCAGAAGACACATTTACAATATGATGAGAATTTAAGGTTATTGCATTTTATAATTTTTATATTGTTCAGAGCAGTGATTTGTCATTTGTGGAGTGACATCCATGCCATCATTTCAAAGTATTTTCAGCCTTTCTTTTGATAGGAAAAAGGTCACTTTCTGTAGACCAGGAAGACATCAGTCTATTAAACTAATTTGCCTACATGCAAATTTTGTCATTTTTGCCTCATTAACTATTTATCATAGAGTAAAAAAATATATATATTCATGAAGGGGCAGCTAACAGCCTGATGGAGCTGGAACTAATATTTTGCAACTCTAATGATTTTTTGCATCCTTAATTAGATAGCATAAGGTTGATATGATTAGGTCAGGATGTAGTGTTTTTCATTAAAATACATTTTAGAAGCTGTATTCATAATCTGCCCTTGCAATTAAATAATGAGCCTATGAGTTTAATATTATCGACCCAATTATTATCCCATGGAAAAGTATACCTTTAATAAATTTGTGCCGTAGGACCTTCATTAGCAACAAAACGAATTATATTTCCAGGTACACAGATTACACGGCCACAATCACATTTACGTAGCGGTTTGGAAGGCACTGTGCAGGGAGAGCCACTGTAGCCCTGTACCTTACAGAAAAGCCCTTGATTATTCTGCAAGAAGCCATTTACAATGCATCTAACAAGGAAAGCTACAAAGAAGTAAAAATGATGCTACAGAGGCAGGCAGAAACATTTCTAGAAACAAAGGTGGGCTGAAGCAGTGTTCTGTGCACCAGTGCTAGGAAGAAACCTGGGCCCCCATTCCTCCATTCCTGTTACAAACATGGGGGCAGAGCTGAGTATTTGCTGATCTTTTGTTAGAGACAGTCACATGTTAAATGTGTGTCAGATTCTAGAATCAGTAAAACCGGGACTGGTGGCAGACTGGAATATTTTAATCTGCTATTGTTAGCAGATCAGTGATGAGGTCAGGACCCTGGATTTTAGCCAAGACTTTTCCTTTTTTTCCTAGAACTGATAAAAGTGACAATGTCTTTCTGTCCTCACTGAGCAATCACTTTTCCAATGCTAAGTAATAGTTCAGAACCAAGATATGAGGTGGGGTTTTCTTTCATCTAAACAATAAAGAATTAAAAAAAAAAAAAGATGGGGGGAAATGTTTCTAGTAAAACAACTGACCAGAGATGGTCTTTTAAGTGAGATCTGTTGTGATGGATTGGTTGTTAGGTGTGCATCAGTTTGGTCATATCTAAAGCCTCTGAAATAATTATCAGGTCAATTGCTATTAGCAGGAATAAAAAAGAATATATACGGCCCTTAGAGAGTTTTACTGGACTGAGCTCTCAAAGTACCATCCCTGCTTGCAGTGGCACTTTTTATGTCATAATATTAACGATGAGAAAAGTTGTGTAAGTAGTAAGCTGAAACAAAACTCTTTGCATACTAATCATAGGCCCAAAATATTGGCACATGAGATTTTCTGGAAAAAAAAAAAAAAAACAAGGTCTGTAGGCAAGAAGATAATGTGAAACCTACACTTGAAATAAAGCCTGATGCACTGCAAAATTATTTTAATGAGACTAGGGCTAATTTTCTAATTTTAAAATGATATTATAGCAAACCATAAAAAATTACCCGGCAGTAGATTTTTGAAAGGAAAATATATTTGTAATTATCTTGAACACACAAGATTACTTCAGGGCCTATTATCGACACAATTTTTGGTACCACTTTACACTAATTTGCATTTATTACTCTCAGGCCAACTATTAATATGTTAATAAATAAGTCATTAATACTTGTTATTTAATTGCTATCTATTTATTCCTGTTCAATAATGCATTAATTACTTGTGAATAGTTGAGGGCAAAATCCTGCCCTTGCTAGTGGAATCAGCACTGGCAGGAGAGGAAACTGATGTTGGATATGGCAGCACTGCAAGGGCTTCTGGAGAGCAAAGTCTTTTAACTCATTTAGCACAAGGGGGTTAACTTTTGATTTTTTTCTTGGAGGAGGCTTCACAAACCTCCAGTTTGTGCTGCAGCAAAGCTGCCAGACCACAGGTGGAGGCTGATGAAGGCTGGTGGTATCACACCTGAGATAGCTTCGATTTGTATCTTCTTATGGTCCAGGTCTTGCTCCAACACTGGAGTTTGGAGCTTGCTTGCACATACAGGGTGATGGATAAAGAGAAGTGAAGGGCAAAAACTACATCATCTGAAAGCCAGTTCTAGACTGAGGAAAGGGTGGCACATAGTGTGTAGTGAGAAATGGAAATAAGTACATTGTTTTCTTGCTGTTGGATATTGGAAAGAGAAAAAGAAGGATCCCCAGCCATGCTCTAATTCAAAATCCCAAATTGATGCTCTCCAGATCCCCTTGTGTAAGTTGACTGCAGTGTAGATCAAAAAACGCCGAGAAACATACTGAAATAATAATTGGTATATTTTCTGTTTGATGGTTTAACACTACTCTGAGTGTGATTTCTTGCCTCTTTTTGTTGGAAAACAAATGGCAAGACCAGGTCAATTTTGAACAAGAACACCAGCCTGTTTCTGAGAATCTAATAGATCAGATCATCTTAAATTTGATGTTTCTGGAGTTGGAGGGTGAATTTTTCCCATAAACACAAACAGAAATTTTGCTGTTGTCTTTCAGGAAGACTGATTTCCATAAGACAGGTGAAAGGTTGAAGGGGTATTTTGACTTTATATAAAACAAAACCAAAACAATTGAGGAAATGAGCTGGAAAAGTTAATACAACACTATAGATTGTGGGGGCCTGAAGGAAAAGTCAGAAAACACAAGGTAGTAATAGGAGAAAAGAAACAGAAGTGCTTGAGGAATTTGTGCAGAAGACACAACCATACCAAAGAAAATAGAAAGAAACTGAAAGAAATGCAAGGTATGATAAGTTGATTGGAAAGGACCACTCTACAAGATAACTATGATCATAGTTCCACAAAAGAATTCTTCTCAAATTGCTGATTTAGATACCATTGATCTGCAAATGGAGACAGGAAAACATATTGAGAAAGCAAAAGTATGCAAAATGTAATTTTATTTTTTACTCATTCACTCTTCTGTTTGCAAACTTTTTCTGACTTTGAGTTATACCTTATATATACAAATACCTCATGTACACTGTATTATATCTTTAAGAAATAACAAATGGCTGACATGGCTCAAGCTGATGCTTATAAGGTCTTATAATTTTGATCTGAGGTTTCCTTTCCCTAAACTAGTTTCAGTGATCTTTAGAAATCTAGTGTTTTGTGAGTTTACAATTCAATTTCTTTTTTCCTAACCTTAAACCAAATTGCAGAAATTTTTGGAGTTGCTCACTGGAACTCTCAGTACAACATCTCCCACAATTTAGATTGTATGAAGAATGAAAACTTGTATGCTGAATAGCATAGCATAGGAGAGTAGAAAGCAGTAGCAAAGCTGACTGTGAGCCTATCTAGAAAAATTAGCAGTAATATAGAATTTAATTCCTTACATGCCAGTATGAATAAATCACTGTGTTGATCTGGGGTAATGCACCATTGTTTCAGCCAGTACAAGCAAACTACCCTGCTAATGCAGAGCAATTTAGCTCAGTTTGTTAAGGTGACATGTAATCACCTATCTGCTGCAGAAATTGTAGGAGGACAACCTCAACACCTTGCAGTCAACAGCAAAACTTGCACTGACTTTATTAGGGCCAGAATTTCCATCTAATTTCCATCTACCTGTGTAAGCAAAGGGGAGGAGAGGATGTAGGGCTGTGTCTCACTGAACTTCTTTGTGATCTGTGTGTATTAGGTCAGATTTTCATCTGGGATAAATCATTAAAGGCAGAGACTGTATTTTTTTAAGATTAAATGCAGATTGAAAGTCAGAGATGAGAAGAACGAAGTCTCAGTCCACTAATGGGATGCTACAGAAAACACAGCAAAATGAGGGTAGCACTCTGTTGCCACTTAGTTTTAAACCAAAATTATTTCTGTATGAAAAGACAAGGCCTAGAACTGTGTAGGATTTTGCATATGGTTCTCAAACACTTTGCTTTCTATTCCTTTAGAGTATTTAGTCCACAGGGAGTGGTGGGTGAAAAGAAGAAAGGGGGTGGGGGGGGACATGCAGATGTTCTGAAGCATCTGGAATAGCCAAATATGCTGACCATAACAAGGCATGCCATTAAACCTCACAACTGTTGATTAGTTGATTCATCAGAAAATGTGCAAGTGCAAGCTGTGGAAAACAAGGTAATGCAGTCTAGGTAAAGGAAAACCTTATTTTGCCTGTGCGGGTAGGTCTAATGACTGGAACTGCTTAAACAGATGTGCACACAAAAAGAGGCCTTGTAATAAATTATAACAATAGTAGAAGGGATATAATCAACAAGTAAACTAATGGAAACAGCATTAGAAATTGAACTGGCAGAGTAGCACTGCACAGGACTTGCTCAATTCCATGTTGTATCCCATTTTAAGGAGAATAAGTAACAAAAACAAAAAAGGAGAAAACAGAGATTAAAACCCCCATGTCTATGCAAGCTTCTCTTAATCTGAAAGTTGCGGGACAATAAGTTAATAGAATTAAAACAGATAAAAAGAACAGCAAACTATGCAATCTATATGGATGTAAGTACTGTGAGCTACATACAGTATTTATTTTTTGGTTGGCATGTTCATGGTAAGTCTATAAATTGAAAAAAAAATATTTAGTCAGACCTCATGGAATTTACTTAGAGGCGTAGTAAACATTATCTTGTTTTTAGAAAACATGCATTTTATTTCCCTTTTCAATGTGTTTTGTTTCCCATTTAAATTAGAAATTATTTATTCAAGTCTCCTTTACTATCCCCATTATATGCACAATGTAGTATTTCCAGAGTAAATGGTAACAAATAATTTTAATCCCATAATCAATAAATTAATTATATGAAGGCGTTAGTGAAGATGGACCAAACTAATAGTCTGCTGACATCCTTCTGATTATACACTGGCAGAAAGGTGTTAATTTCCCTAATACTTCAACAGACATCCAAACTGTTTTGTCAGAGATGTTGGACAGTGATGGAGGAGAAGTACACTTAACTGTAATTTTTGTAGTAATTCATGGGAAGCCTCATTGACATGTGCTAATGGCACTTGATTGCCCTCAAGATGTTTTCACAACAGAAATCTGCAAGTGCCACATCAAGGTTTGCTCAGTCAAATAGTTTTTTCTCCTTGCATCTAGATAATTTGTGACCACAGGCAAACTTTTGAAAATCCAAGGTGGTTTGCAACACTCCGTAGGGGTGAATCTGTCATCAGCCGGCTGGTACAGATCAGTGCACTAATGAAGAGCAAGCTCTTTGGGTTTTTTGTCATTTCTCTGCAAGCAATCCATTTTGTTTCTCCTCAGTGGCAGGGTATGTTATACATCTCATCCTGTATAATCTGACTTACATTATAATTTGATTCATACACAGCCTTTCCACAGAGATTAATTAGCATCAGGCTTGAAGTTTGCAAGTGAAAATATGATAATTAGTTTTCTTGGAACGTTAACATTTCAACACTTCAGGTTCTCTCCGTCTTTGTCTTCAATGAAGCTACAGTAAACGAGCACTATTTCTCTTCTAAATCAGACTCTTGTGAGGTTTGAAATACAGACATTTTCATCAAGCTGGATAATTTCCATAGAAAATTTACTAGCTCATGAAATATTGCAGGAGTAATTCATACAATGACTCCCTCCTCCCCTTGGTAGGTTGAAGTATGATGTGAGCAGTTCTGAAAACCCCCAGGACAGTCACTTATTTAACAGCGATGATTCCTACTCTCTGTAACAAAAATCAGCTGACTCTTCATTTTTTTTCACAAAACAGAGTTAGCCAGTAGATCTCTCATATGGTAGTGCTGTAAACAAGGTTACTCCCTGCATTAGCTTGTTCTCTTGTAGTATTTAATACAGATAACTCATTTGGCATATACAACATCTCAAGAAGAGTAACTTAGTGGGATTCTGAAAAAAATAGCAATATATGTGAATAATGAGAACATTCAATGTTACAATAGTGAGTAAAAATGTTATATGAAATATCAACCCTGATGACTTAAAGACATAAT
Organism: Cinclus cinclus; assembly: GCF_963662255.1. Taxonomy (NCBI): domain Eukaryota; kingdom Metazoa; phylum Chordata; class Aves; order Passeriformes; family Cinclidae; genus Cinclus; species Cinclus cinclus. Next base: position 66,012,713 of record NC_085046.1, read on the forward strand.
GAAATTGCTAACATATGGAGCTTAAGAAGCAACTCACATTATGGAAAAGTTATTGTGTTGTTGTCCATTATGGATGTATGTAACTGCTTAAAAACTAGTATTTGTTTTAAAATTTCTGATTTATACTCCTTGGTGTTAAACAAATTTCCTTTTTTCAAAGGATATGGTTTTAAAAGATATGTCTTCTCTAATCGCTAAATTCTCTAATTAAGATGTAATTCATCCTATTACAACTATGGTATCAGACATCCTCTGAGTTTAGGCAAGGTACTGTTGATGCCCATTGATTTAGTCAGGTTAGGGATAAGTGAAATTCTTAACCAAGGTAGAATCTAAATTACCATGTGGTTGTGAGCTTGCATATGCAAAAGCATGAAGCTCATGTGTAAATTGTGTATGTCACTTCAAGAATGGTTTTGCAAATCAGGTTCTTTATTTCTTCTTTTAAAGGAAATTAAATTTACTGCCATTTTGTATTTGTCACGCATAAGGCTGCTGACAAGGACTGAATTACTTTAGATGCATTAGACAGCACTTAAATAATGTTACCAAACAGAAGCCTCAGTAGCTTGCTTTCTAGTAAGGACCTTTAAATATTCTGGGAACTAATGGTATTTAAATGTAGAATTCCACACACTGACAGCAGAGACTACTGAAGACACTTGCACAGGGCAGAGTGAAATCTCTTTGCCCACTGAATGGGGCTGGTAGCATATAGAAAGCCCTGGTCTGGCTGTGTATAGCAGTTCAGGGAACTCAGTGAGATGGCTGAGATTTTGACTATGCAGTGAGTTTTGCAGAAATATAAACTTGGTCGCAAGCCCAAACAGGTCCATTCTCTTTCCTGTCTTAACCTGAGCTCATAAGGCAAAGTAAACGGTGCCTGAGCCTACAGGTGAGTTTCATCACAGCTAAAACCCAGTGCAGACAGAATGAATGTGGGTCACAGGACTCAGAGAGGATACCTGTCCTTCCTGCTTAGATGTGCTAAAACCTGTGGTCTCAGTGGGTTACAAATCCCAGCCTGTGGATTTGAAGTAGATACCCTTGGAAGCCTGGAAATAGGGGATGGGTTAGACTTCCTCTGCTGAAGCCTGAAAGCACTGTCCAGAGATTATATGCTGAAGTTTCCTGAAGGGGTCATGATTTTCACCCTGACATGTTTGTCAGGGCAGAAATGTGCTCTTACCATGCTTCCTATCTACATTTCTCCTATCTTAGCAATAATCAGGGCTTCTAAACCAACAGTAATTTCCTGGGTCTGTCTGAAACCTGGTGTGGGCATCTCTGAGGCCAGTCAGCGAGACTTTGTTGTTGAACAGAGCCTTGTTTTCTCCTGATCGACAAAAGGGGAGAGGAAGACATGCCCCAGGGAGGTGAGGTTGTAAGGAATTCCTTCCAACAACAAAAAAGAGAAGGAGGCAAATTGACTGTTTTATTAGGAACATGATCTGTAGTGTTTTTCATCTGGAGAGGGGATTGTTGTATGCTGATGAATAACGGGTATCGTATCACAAGAGTGCTAAAATGCCCCTGAGCAAGTTTGTTCCTTCAGCTCTCCTTCAGCAGCTCCTGCTATCCCAGCCACTGACCTGTGAAATGTGGTCGCGTGCTCTGGATTTTTTCCTGTATTTTGAAAGCTGTTCTCTTCATCTTGCAAAATATTAGGCTAAACAGTTAAATGGGAGTTGCATTTGTAAGGGGTTTGTGTATTAATATTAATGGAAAATCTGACAGGTCGTGTGGCCAGAGAGGAATAATCATGCCATTCAGGTGACATGTAAGTACAGCAGGTTATATGGATTTATTGTTTTGAAACTTAGTTTTGTCAAAAACGGAATCGACTTTTAAAAATCCACATTTTTGGAATAAAATACTACAGTTCTATAGAGGAATGTCGTGAAATGATCAAGAGAAAAGGTTGTCAGCTTGTAACTTTGGCGTGTTCTGATGAAGATGGAGACAAACTTTGAGCCTCACAACACCTTGATTGAAATGGGCACTGTTCAGACAATCTACTTTCCATAGGAATCCTAGGGCCTCCTCTCCTGTTTTTGCATAGCTCTCCTGGATTTGCATAGCTCTCACTGTTCCTAACATAAGTCTTCAGGATCACCTCAACAGCTCTTCTGAGGTGTTTATCTCTTCCACTGACTGGGTGCAGGGACTTATTTGCACATCAGGCTCTCTGATTATAGACCTAAAGTGCATAATTTACCCAGTCACACTAGGATCAGCATACTGATGCAACATTTCAGTGCTGCCATCAGGCACTAGGACTGAATTCCTGTTTCCTCAGAATGAGAGAGGAAAAGGGCAAAGCTAGGCAGTGCCTTAGCGAGCTGTGCTCCTCCTGATCCTCGCCTGGGCTACAGCAGTGGGAGCAGCTCATCTGGTTTTGCAGGTCACTTGTCTGGCTAGAGTAACCATGAAAGGTTATTTAAAAATAGGAAAATTGCACCTGGTCATTTAAAACATTTCAGAAGGGGTTGTTGCGCCTGTCAGACGAACGGCCATTGAAATTGGCACACTGGCCATGACATGAGTAATTCTTCAATGAATCAGTCTTTTTGCATAGAAAATTATCCCATCAGAAACACTCTGAGTAGCGTTAGCCTGCAGGCTTGAAGCTTAAGCTCAGTCAAGGCATAAAAACCTCCCCAGCCTTGTTTTCTTTTTCAGCTGAGATTACCCTTTTAGAACTCGTAATTTAGACTTTTCTAAGATAAACCCCCTTTTGTATTAATGAGTCTTGCCCGAGAGAGCAAGCCTGCCAACTGGATCCTTACTTCACTAGTTCACAAAGAAGGATGCTTATTTTAGCCTTATGAAACACACTTGCATTGCCATTTAACAAGTGGGAAATAATGTAGTAAAGGCAGAAAGCTGAATTCTGTTGCTTTCAAAGTTAATATAGGCAGAGAAAAAAACATACACGATAGTGGCTTGTTAAGCTTTTCAGGATTACTCTTCTCTTTACCTTGACTGTTTCCTCTTTGCTGAAGTCTGGTGGGCTTCAGATAAACTGAAGGCTTGTGAACATGGGAGCCTAAGCCCTCCTGCTGCTAGGGAAAGGTTTATAGACTAGTTCCTTTCATTATCGCTTTATAAATGGCATTGTTTGAAGCAGTGTGTACTGCAGCTTGAATCACAACTTGGAGGATGTTAGGTAATTTGCTGTTTGCAAACTAGTGTCTTTTCAAGTGTTTTTTTGTGGGGTTCAGGTAATTGTTACTGTTTGGGACAGACAGGAAATATTTTACTGGCAAAAGTTATCCCACTTCATGCTTAAGCCTGGGCAGTACCCGTTGGATGTATGCAGGCCTTCAGGGCTGCAGGGATAGGTAGGTAGGTGTGACACTGACGTAAGCCCTGCATATTTCACCAGGCCCTTGCATCGGATGAGGGAGCCAGAGCCTCCATCAGCATGCAGCAGACCTTTTTTGGATTGCTCCTCCCTTCAAACAGCAGTGCCAGGATTGGAGCAATGAACTTGCATGCAGCCTGGGTCAGCCTCAACTCCCTCCTTGATGGGGTGATCTTCTAGTGCTTGATATTGTCAGCATCCCCCATTTCAGAACATCTGAGTCTGTGTTGTCCACACCACCAAATTGCTTGCTCCAGTGACAGAGAAAATGATCTTTGGAATGGGAAGAGATCCAGGATGTCTGACTTTAAAAGTGCCTCCTCAAAATCTCTGCTCTTTCTGTCGTCGCCCCATCCATTCCCGTTTTCTTCCTCTCCAAACTCCACAGAACCATAGAATCAAGGAATATGCTGATTTGGAAGTAACCCACAAGGATCATTAAGTCCAGTTCCTGACCCTGCACAGAGCAGCCCTGAGAGTCACACCATTTGCCCAAGATCACTGTCCAAAATCTTCCTGAACTCAGACAGGCTTGGTGCTGTGACCACTTCCCTCGGGAGCCTGTACCAGTGTCCAACCACCCTCTGGGTGAGGAACCTTTTTCTAATATCCAACCTAAACCTCTCCTGACACACCTTCAGGACATTCCTTCAGGTCCTGTAACTGATCACCAGAGAGAGATCAGTGTCTGCCCCTCCTCTTCCCCTCATGAGGAAATTGTAAACCACAGTGAGGTCTCCTCTCAGTCTTCTCTAGTCTGAACAGACCAAGTGACCTCAGCCACCCCTCATATGGCTTCTCCTCAAGGCTATTCATCATCTTCCTCACCCTCCTTTGGATACTCTTTAAGAGCTTAATACCTTTCTTACATTGCAGTGCACGAAAGTGCGCAGAGCCCTCGAGGTGAGGTCACCTCAGCGCAGAGCAGAGCAGGACAATCCCCTCCCTTGACTGGCTGGCCATGCTGTGCTTGATGCCCCCAGGACATGGCCGGCCAACCCAGGTACTTCTTTCTTGGTACCATGACTTCCTTGTGCTTGCCTGACCATTTCTGCTATCCCTTGTTCCCCCACCTCTGTGACAAGTAGGGGCCAGGATAACCTTTTTGTTCTGTACCTGAACAAGTGAGTCCTGACCACTGTGGTGGTGCCAGCTCAGCATGGGTGTACAGAGGAGGGCAATTTTAGGATCTAAGAAGCATTCTTCAAAGTAAGTAGATGTGCAAATACCTGAAGGATATTGAGCACCCACTGTGGCACAGGCATACCTCTCATCGGAAAAGTTTTCATGATGTCTTTAAACTGACCATGGAGGCACTTGCAAAGAAACTCGAGTCACACAGTTGGATGTACAGAGTGACTAAAAGAAAAGGAGGCCCAGCAATAGCAAAGTATCCAAAAAATTTTCTTGATCAGTTTTAGCAAGTAGAAGTATAAACATATGTGCATGAGTGAGAATGATATGACAATGGATTATGACTGTTTTTTGAGTCTTTACCCTCAATTTCCTCTTGCTTACATTCTGAAAAGCATGCATGTGGATTGATGTCACTCGTATACATCCAACTTGAGAAGCTATAAACAGCTTTTAGACATTACAAAAACAGTTTTTACATTGATTTCAATGTCTCATTGGTGTTAATTTATTTGTATGTGATACTAAATACTTGAAATCAACCCTTTGGGTAGCTTCCATATGAGTACTTTTTGATGAAAATGAAAGGCAAATGGAATGGGCTTTTGGGGGAACAGGGAGTGAGAAAGCCACCAAAAATGACAAATAACAAACAAAAAGCCTCAAACCCAAAACAAAATACTTTTAGTAAATACAAAATTCTTTTGCACTGTTTACTCTCTGAATGCTGGGGTACTGGAGAGGGTAAGCAATCAGGAGTGAGACAATACTTCCATCATTATTATTTACTATAAATGCCTGTTAAATTTTTATTTCTTGTCAAGCTGAATGTAAAACACTATGAAAACAAATGAGTCAAATTTGCCAGAAAATAAAAACACCTTTGCTTTTGCACTGGTGATGGTGCAAGTAGTGGCGTCTGCTGTGTCTAGGATCTGACTCTCATTTATGCTGTTCTGACATCTCGACAAAGCTCTAGCTTGAGCATAAATGTGTGCCAGTGCTGTGTGAAAAGGCCTGAATAGTGTACAAAGAGACAGGGATTTATGATTCTTGAACCTGACAGTGCCCTTTAGGCTAACCATGAAGGAACTCTGCTTGGTCTGCCATATCTCTGGCTAGTGAGGGTTACTATTGCCACTTATTGAATGTATAATAGGATTTAGGGATGGATTAAGCTAAATGTTTTGGCTTTAAAAGATTGTTTTGTTTTTCTTTAGTTTCATGGAACAAACCTCTTTTCTGCCTGCATAAGAAAGGTTGAACAGTTTGTAAAAAACCTAATGAAAATTCTTGAATAAGGCAAAGATACTGCAGTTCAAATACACTTCTGTTTTTTGTGGTGATGTGGCATCATCATGACTAGAGTTTGTTGTTTGTTTTTCTGACTGATGTGTAGCCAGGCAGAGATTCTAACTTAAAAGCTTAAGGTTTAGACTCTCAGCTCAGGCTTTTTTGGAGAATCATTATCACTGCAATTCAGCAAGGAGATGTTTTATGGATTAAGTAAACCAACAACAATAAACAGAGAGCTCACAGTATTTTTTCATGTTTGCAAACCCGTGACATTTTGGTTTTCATATCTATATTAAGCATGTGATGTTGAATGTTACCATAGGTCAAAGACTTGTTCTTATTTTCTGAAGGATTCTAATACTCCATTTCCTTTTTTCTTTTGTTTTCTTTTTTTTCTTTTTTTTTTTCCATAAGGGAGTAAAAGCTGATTCAGAGCACAAACAACCGTTTTCATAACTTCCCTAAACTGAGAGAAATAATGATACAATCAACAAGTATATGTCTTCAGTGAATTACTGAAGCATATTTACTATTACATTAATCCTGTTCTAATGCAGTGCTTTCAACTGAAAGGTTTTTTTTTTTTTTCCTAATTTGAGCTGAATTAATCTGTGCTGAATTTTGCTTACTCTAGAACTTGACTGTGTCTGGGGAAAAGAGAGAAGGGACATTTCTTCATTCGAAAGATCACGTACATGCACATAATTCACTTGTGCCAGGAAGCTGATCCCTCTGCTCTGAGTTCCTGTTGCCTTGCCATCACCCACAGCACCTTTTCTGATCCTTTCAGTGCAAGGAGAGGCCTTAGCAGATATGGCAAGACTGGCAAGGTGCTGTGACCTGTGTCTGCCACATGATCTGTCAGATCAGACAAATGATTCCTGTAACTGTGCCTCTGTTACCTCTGGAAGGCATTTTCATCTCATACACAATCCAGGGAGTTGTTGCATTTAGACTGAAACAATCACAGAAAATACAAACCAGAACCACATCACCACACTGCGTTATTCAAATGAGAGGTCAAATTACCCCCACTCATGTAAGCAGGGTTGCCAAGGTCTAAACGAAGACACAACTTGGCTAGAGATCTGTTTCTAATGTGAGGTTTGAAGGCTGGTAGGTCTTGTGTCTAATATCAAACAGCTGTAAGTCAGTACTAGCTCCACTGAAAAATACGCACGCATTTCCAAAGAAACTCTCCCCAAACAAAAACATAAAACCCAACAACACTGAATCTTGATATATTATTTAAACTTTGCCAGCATTAAACTATGATTGCTCATTGTTGCCTACTATTTTACTTTGAGTTCCCTGTATGAGACTATTTAGGTGCATTAAAGCATGCTAAAATATTTCAGTATAATGCTCATTTTGCTCCTTGCTCTCTCTCTCTCTCTCTTTGTCTCTCTCTCACACACACACACACACACACACACACACACATACACACCCTCCAAGGCCCTTTAGTAAAGTGCAAGCCCGGCTCTTGTATCACTTATACCCCTGTAGATCTGTGGCAGCTTCTCTTCATTTGCATTTAATAGTAGAAAGCAAACTCTGGATGTGAATTTAGTGAACTGTTAGCATGAGCAAGGAGGGAGGTAATTTTTAATCGTTACTTTCATTTTGCCGTGCAGCTTTTGGTGTCCTAAGATTACATGAGAAGACACTGTTATAACTATAATCACTCAGGAACTCAACTACAGACATATATAATAAATGAATACATGGCTCAGAAATTGTTAATGGCCGGCAAAGTATTCTTTTTCTGAATTACTGCCAAGTTTCAAAACTGCATGTGTCATCTTATCACGTACTATACATTAAGTGTTGGTCATGTAAGTCAGATATGCCCTATGGGTATTTTAAATTGCAAACATAACTTTTTGAAACTCTATTGTAATGGTTTTTATTTGGCTTGGTTTCTAAATCAACATAGTTTGTTCATACCACTTCAATTGTTTTTTCCTTATTCTTTGCCACTTCTAAATCCTTTATCTGAACAAGATACAAAGATCAAGTAATTTGTTAGGTAGCTGAGCATCCAATGCTGTCTAAACTCTATAAAATCTGTAGTAAATTTATGGTATGTACCTTTTCCTTTTTCATATGTAACCAGTATATAAGTGGACCTTAAAACAGTGTGGAAGTTAGTCATGAAAGAAGCATGTTCTTTTATTTTCCATCCAGTATTGGCAAGAATAAACTTAAACCATTAAAGATAATAATGGCCTCAAAATATTTGAGTTTAGGCATCCTTCCTCTGTTGTACAGTTCACCTGATACCATCCTGCTGTAGAACATAGTTTGGATGTAGTCTCTTGTACAACATCTTTGAGGTTTAAACCCACTGCAAGTCTTCCCTCCTGCCTGAGACCAAGTGGACTGTAAGAATGTCCAATGACTATTTTGGTTTCTTTTTGCTTCCCACATAGTAGCTGACTCTCTAAACAGTTGCTCTTGAAATTCCCAAACTACTAACAAGAAAGTGAGGACATGAGGTTGCATAGTGCAGCAGGACCTAATTGGGTTGCTTCTACCTTGGATGCTATCACGAGCTTCTGAGAACATTTTAGGAAGAAACTTTACTGTGAGGGTGGTGAGGCACTGGCAGAGGCTGCCCATAGAAGCTATGGATGCCCCATCCCTGGAAGTGTTCAGGGCTAGGTTGGATGGGGTTTTAAATCTGATCTAGCGGAAGGTGTCCCTGCCCATGGCAGGGGGTTGGAACTAAATAATCTCTAAGGTCCCTTCCAACCCACACTATTCTATGATTCTACAACGCTGTGGTTTTTCTTCTGTCATCTTTCTGAATGCAAAAAGCAGAAGATACTGATGTGCAGATTAAAGCTTTGAAGGGAAATAGAAAGAATTATCTCTGAGAGTTACAGGTAGATAAATGGACTAGTAAAGACATATATTACATGCTAATATCTCTGTGAGTATGAACAAACTGTGAGGAAAACACAAGTCTAGAAAATAGAACAGCAGCATCTCAAGGCAGAGAAGATTAAAGTAGTTCTTCTAGCCATTGTATTTCAATGAATTGTCATATATATAAATCCATTTATGCTGGAAGTTGGAGAGGACATTTTTTTTCACAAATACTAGTTGCTATCCCAGGAAATAGAAACAGGATTCTGAAATTAGTTACTGAAGATCACACCTTAGTGTTTAAGATAACTTGAGTTCCAAGGGGCCACACATGATCTAATTCTGGGAGTCAAATTAGCATTCTGTTGAAATGGCTTTTGCCAGACAGGACAGTATGGAACTTGGCTGCTTTTAGCTAAATTCAGAAGAACAAACCCTATTGTCATCAACATCAAACCCTTGTCCACAACATCTCAGATTCAAGATTTCTTTGCAGCTCAGGTGAACTGGAATGCTGCTACCACAGAGACAGGGTGGGTTTGGCTGCTGCATCACAGTTATGATGGAGATTCCCAAGCTACCTTTGGTCTTGCTGTCTCTAGAGGTGCAGCCCAGTACAGGGATCTTCCCTGGCTGCACAAGCAGGCGTCAGTCTGGCTGCTGGAGCACTGCTGCAGGCAAAAGAGATGGAGAAGAAAAACTCATGTCCCAGGCATCTGCCTGCTTTAGTTAGGCCTGGAGTGGTCCTGCTTCAAGAAAGCAGACAGTTTGGGCAAACAGAAGAGTGCTTTTGATGGGTCATTGCATACTAACACAGCCTGGTCTTTAATTTGTAATCTTAGCTAGAAATGCAAGTTACAATTGTCTAGAAACTGCTTATATAAGAGAGGAGTCAAGCAAGACTCATGATCCTCTTGCAATGATGGGAAATATGTCCTTAATATGAAAAAAAATCATAAATACCCTTTCCCAGATTAACTTCCAGAAAGATGTCAAAATATTTTTCTCATTATTTTTCTCAAAATATATTTTAACTTGAGAAGAAGATGGAGCATCCCCATTTACTATGTGCTAAGACTTTGGAAGTCAACAGTTTTTTGTAAGTATTTCCCTAAAACCAAACCATCAAAATCTGCTTGAAGTAAGAGGTATGCTGAGTGTTTTCTGATTTACTTTGAATGGAGTTCACTCTTTCCCACAAGGGATCCCCATCCCACATAATGAGAAGAGGAAGTAGTAAAGAACTAAGAAATGGTGTTCTGATTGGAAACTCTCACTTCTACATGTACCAAAAAAATCTGTGTGGACAGTTAAATCAATCTAAAGTAATTTCAGTACCCAGAAACCAGCTCTTGGTGCTTTTGATTATTGAAAAATATCAGCCAAATTTTTTTAACTCCGCCAACTTCAAAAGGCGTTATACTATTCTTGGGTAAACTTGCCCCTTTTCTTCTTGAATAATACACTAATTTGATAATTTTTTTTCTATGCTTAGCATTCTGTGTATTGAAATGTTTTTCTATGACAATGAAGAAATGTTCTGATTACAGTTAAATAACATAAAATGTATTGGTGTGATACATTCCTGTGCTTCTGTCCCTTACTCTAATTTTACTTGATCATAGTAGCTACACCAGCATAAAAAATGACAGAGATGCAGTGAATCAAGCATACGTGCAAAGCAGGAAACATATTTTTAATGAAATATGGAATTACTTCAGTGTATTATCTAAACTGTGATACAGTAGTTTTTACTGAAATTAAATATTTATACAATGTGATACAAATCCCACTGTAAGAGGCATAAAGTTTACTTAGAACACATGGTGAAAAGACATTAGATCTATATTTTTTAAAGATCTATTGTTAATTTTACTAATAATTTTCTTGCCCTTTTGAAAGTAAATGTGCCAGTTATAGGTGCTATTTTTTGTATTCCATGTAACATAAGCTCAGAGAGCTTTACTCAGACCGAAGTAATTTTCAATGTTCACCTTGTTTTTATATCTTCATTACGTAACAAAAATCTAATATAAAATAGAAACATCCCTCATTAGTTCTGTGAGTGGATAAGAAACCTGTCCTATATTAAGCTATCAGAATTGAAGCAAAGTTGTTAGGGAGTAAACAATCATCTCCCTGCTGAGTATCCACTCTCTGATGTAATGAGGATGGGGAACTGACATTCTTGCTTACATTCCTTACATGATTTGTGTAAGGAGTTGGTATCCAAGCAGAGCAAGAAATAGATACTGCTATAAAACTTTGTTAAAATTTAGACTTCCAGGTCTGCTTGTTTTGCCAACCCAGCATCCTGCAGTTTCGTCTCCTTGCTATTGCTGTCTTCCATCCAGACTTAGCTGCCTTTTCATGTATCAGCTGAGACGAACTTAATTTATTTGGGTTTCTTTTCAACACTTTACTGTTTGTAACTTGTGATATACCTCTTGTGGTAATGTATGAGTGAATTATAAGGTGCTTTCACACGGGAAAGAGATATTGCCTCCCCCAGTTGTGAACTGAGGGCTCAAGTTATGCCCTCCCAGACTGTGCCTTTCCCAGGGCTCCCTTCCCCTGTCCCAGTGTAAGCACTGCTTGACTCTGCTCCCAGGGGACTTCATCTGGCCTCCAACCTCACTGCTGTAAGTGCCTCAGTGACCCCCAGGAGTGAGGACAGTGGGCAGTCCTTCTCTGCAAGTGGGAGAAGTGGCATTGTCCTCCTAGCAGAGAACATGGTCACCAAGCGAGAAGCTGTGGGAGGAAAATGGGGGAATGACTGTTTCTGAAACTTATTAAGATGCTATGTTTGGGCAACATACATTTTATTATAACTGGATCTTACTATGAGTAATATTTCCTAATTAACCACAGGGATTCATGAGCTTTGCAGACTGAAAGACTGAGCATAGGAAATGTCCCAGGTCTGGTTTTAATCAAATTTATGTCCTTATGAATTGCTTGCTTTTGCAAAAAGTTTCAGGAGTAGCTAGTCTGAGGATTTACCCAGGGGGTTTAAAGATACTTCCAGTTACATACATCTGTGTTGAAACATCTCTGGAGCTGTACCTGTCTTAGTTACGAAAGAACTTTCTCTACAGAACTAGAGAACACTTCTGAGTGGACATGGGAGTGGTGCATGATCTCATTACCTCTATCCTCCTTAGATCCATTCCAAAGCTTTTCAAGCACATTGGGGACTGTCTTCCAGTCCATGTAGACCCTGGTGGGTCATGAGTCTGGAAACTGGATTTTGCATACAGATAAGGACGGACTTGGATAATGGAAACCTTCAGCTCTCAAAAATATTTTTTGTTTGTTTGTTTGTTTGTTTGTTTGTTTTTTGGTAAGGATTCCTTAATGGAAAATATTTTTTTTTTGGTGTGGATCAAGCTGATTATGACTGTGCATGCACACACACACATCAGTGACAGACTGAGGAGATATCAGAATATGCTGTGTATTAAAAATGTGGCAATAGCTGTGTAGATAAGTACAGGGGGAACCTGTGCTCCTGCACATGACAGTATCAAGGATGGAAGAGGAAGAAGAAATTAGAGCATGGCTACCAAATGTACCCTGGGTCACGCTGGGGCTATGTGTCACTCAATGTCACAGCCCTCCACAGGACAAAAAAAGACAGTTTTTAGCAGAGCTAATGCACAGGAAGGTGTGACTGGAGTATACATTTTAGCATCTTTCTTTTTCATGGCAGATTTGTGTAAAGAAACATGTTACAGCTAGGAGACATACAATGTTTTTCTGGCTTGTGGCTATTCTCCAGCCAGGAATATACTCTTTGTGAAAATTAGGGAGTGGTTACTTCAGATAAAATTATAGTAATCTAAAACTTAAAAAAAATATATATATCATGCTGGGCTTTTTCTTCTCAAAACTAAACCAAAACCACAAAAAAAAAACAACCTAGAAAAAAGAATTTTTTGTTGCTTACTTCTATGTGGGGATAGACTAGTGATCCAAGTGCACTGTTGTGATGCTGTCATGGAGTCACTGATGGCAAAAGAAGCCAAAGTGTCTATGTTTATGTGGCTGTGCCAGTGCACCAGTGCTGTGAGGAGCTCTGTGTATGGGTACCTGCTGAGCCAAAGATTTGAGATGAATAGCGCCCATATTGATTTGCCTATAATGGAGTGGAAAAGAAAAATGTCCAGGTTTTGTTGCAGGTATTTTCATGGGGTATTAAATTGGTGGATTAGTTGCAAACAGCAGTACTGATAAAGTCTCCTGTCCATCTTGATGGTTGGGCCTTTCTATTAAAATGACACATAAATAACCTATTATGTCCCCCACCCATGGAAATTCAAATGCACCTGTCAAGTTGATAAAGCACTTGCCTGGAGGGAAGCATTGTTTACATTTTCACTCCATTCTTCAGAAAAAGTGAGATTCTAATTATTTTTCCCACTGTAAATTAATGCTGACTATGATGGTTAGCATATCTCTGTATTGTTATATCTATGCAAAAGTTAAATAATAGAACTGATCCATCATGTATTATGCAATGTGCATTTTTATGACAGGCTTCCCTCTGATCTTATTATGCCTTTCTTCACAAATACTTACTTTTTTTTTTTTCCCTAGCAGCTCGGGGAATCTTTGTTGACTGCTGGTTCAGAAGTTGAAATCTGTCCTGTGTGAAAAGAAATATGCAATTTACATGTTTATCGGATGCTGAACTCTGCTATCTTCTGAGAAGGAAAAAATAAGGATATAAGAGTATACTCCATTAATAATAAGCTTCATTATAATAGACAATTGGTCACAGTAGACTAAACTGTTTTTCTACAAACCAAGCACATCAAATTCAGTAATGCAATACAATTGTTTCTGGATATCTCAAACACTAACTTTTAATTCATGAAAAGCAAACTAGTTACGGTAGAATCAAATGCAAACAGAATCTTTATTGCCTACATAAAATCACACTACACCTTTGCACAAAACTTTAAGCTGTACTATAAACCATTTCTTAGAGTTTTTAGCAGTCATTTTTGATTTGTTTGTAGAATTTTTGTACATTTCATGGTTCCTGCTTGAACTGAAGACAAAACTGCTGAAATACCACAAAGGGGCCAGTTTTGCAATAGTGTGCTACAAGCGGAAAATATTATTGTGAGAATAATTCTTGCTATCTGGTTTCTTAACTGAAGCAGGGAAGAAGACATTGCTGAGGTGCTCTTGGTACACTCAGAGAGCTTTGTGAGACAGCCTGATCTTGCAAGTTACTTTTGCAAGCTGGCAGACCCAACTGGTTTGCATACCTTGTTGAAGGCTCATGCAAACTTCCCTGAACCTTTAACTCTTTATCTCTACTTGCTACAGTGGATTTCCATTCCTAAACTTTTAGGGATGTATCAATTCCAGGCGTGGTTAAACTGTTTGCAAGAGCCAAAATAAAACCACCCTGGCACAGGAAAAAGGAGGAGTAAACTAACAGGGAAGTACCTTAGCAATTGAGGCACTTTTGGTTTAGTTTCTGATGAGCTTGCAACTGGGATGGAAGCAGAAACAACATCCGTGGGGTGAAGAAGGTAGAGGGGATGAGTTGAGAATGAGGAACAGGAATTCCCACAAAGGAATATCCAAATCTCTGCTATCTTCATGTTCTTCCTTCCCTTCTTTTCTATAATGAAAACAGCATTTGCTTTAACACCACAGCTTACAAAAATATTGTCATATTTCCACTTCCACTACTCTCCACCCTGCCAGGGAGGTGTTTTGGAAACCTTTCTCTTCCAGTTCTTCCTCCATGGCCTATTTCTGCAGTGATGTCTGCAAGAAAGCATCTCTGACTGCTGGTGATTATTTGGAAAATCAGATGAGGTAATTTATGGACAGTTAAAGCAAGTAGCCCCATAGATGTCCTCTGATCTCAACACAAGCTGGTAACTCCCTCTTTGTGAGCAGCCCATTTCTACCTGTCTCTACAGTGCTGAAGCAATGGGCCTGCAGTGTGAGAAATTCTAGATACTTCTATGGTAAATGTTTGCTAATAATTAACAACTGTGCTGGAGTAGTCAGTGTACTTATCAGGGCTACTGAAACATAAGAGAAAAATTACAGTATTTCTAAAAGAGGACGACCACCCTTCACAGATGTTCGCATATGTTTTAGTAAAAGTGTTTAAATTTGCTTTTCTCTTTCACTTTAATTTTCCTAGCCCCCTTCCATCTGCTTCAAAAGAAAGCTGGATCTAAACAGGCAAGCTAGGAATATTTTAGTACTTAGTAAAACCTTACAGCAATTTTGCTATTGTTTGAATTTTAAAAAAGGAATATAGAAATTAAAATTCTAAAGATACCTTCCACAAGAGTGCCATTTACACTCTGCTCAACCCCACTAGTGCAAGGATACAGTATGCCACTGCCTGCACAGGAGGAAATTTTCTGAAGCTGAAGAAGATGCAACTAGAAGCCACTAGTCCAAAATATTTTAGTTTTAAGTTCTCAGCTGATTTACTGTCCATGTAATGATACAGTTTTTAAGAAATTATATTTAGCTGCCAGGAAAAGATCTGTCCATCTGTTATAAGTCACAGGTGAATAAAATCCTGTCTCATTCCCAGACACACATCTTGAATGCACAAGGTCTTGGACAAACTGAATTAAATCTGTGAACACAGACTTGTTTGTTTTAAGTATCTTTTCTCTACTTTTAATCAGCTCCAAAGAGTAAAATAATAAATGCTCATTGCCAATAAATTAATTGACAAACTTAAGTATTTTTTTTCTGTTTACATATTATTTTTTTAACTGCATTGTTACTTACAGATCTATCAGGGTTATTTTCACAAATTTTTCACAGGATGTCTTCTGTGGGCAAACTTTATACTGTAAGATGAACTGCTCCATGAATCTATTTACTATTTGTTGTTTCTGGTGTATTTTTGGTCACCAAAGTCATATAGTATTATTTTTGCTTTCTGTCTGCATTACATTTGTAAACATGAGTAATGAATAACAAATGTTGATGAACAGATAATGAATAGCAGACACTCTTATTTACACAGATATGCCCCTGTATGCACTAAATTCCTGACTTCCATAAGGAAAATAACTTCTCCTGAACAGTTTTGTATATAAAAGCCTATGTGGATGAAATTACTGAAGATGCTTTCTTAAGTAACTGATTCCAGCATCCCTTATAAAATTTGGGAAATGAGGCATGGAGGGAGACTTCTCTTGCCCATCTGAATGAAACCCACTCTTGGCTTGGAATAGAGGAGGATTCTCTGGAATAGGAAGGGAATGTATTTTATCTCCTTTCCTTAGGGTAAATCAATGGACAAAGACACTGCTATGTACAAGGAAATGCAAAAAAGCTGTGGCCTCCAATTTTTACTCACTAAGGTTTTTGTTGCATTGAATATCAGTTTTCCTTGACTTAATTCTTGAGATGACTTTTTTCCCCCCCAGTTTTATTATTCTTTGGATGAGAGTATTTCTACATTTGTATTTTTTTTTTATCGGTGACTGAAGTGTGGAGACTTAAAACCACAAATGATTTAGATATGAAAAAATGGGATGGTGGGATGGTGAGCAGCAGACTACAGAAGTGGTGTGTGCAGTGCAGTTAAAGAATATGTGGCTGCACTCTGTAATATCTAAAAGCAGGAGATTAAAATCATCCCCTAAAAAAGATCTTCACTGCTGTTCACTGGACATATCCATAAATAGGATGCTACTGCAAATCAGAAACAAAAAGACCCGCTTCTGTTTCCTAGTGCTATGATGCTAAGCAGCTTTCCACAAATCTATTCTGGGATTTCTCCTTAGTCATTCACAAAGAGGTTATTTTCTGTACATGCCTTTTTTCACCCTTTAGTCTGTCTATGTCTGTTTGTTAAATAAATCAGGAAAGACTGCAATAGCAATGCTTCAGGCATTCATAATTTGACTAAAGGAAACAATTTGATAATACTGGTCTCTTATGTTGGTCCATTATGTTCATAAATAGGACGATCTAGAAAGGAATTATCTCTCTGCAGAGTTACCACAATGACTAACCTGAGATGCTCACATGCCTCATTATTGCCCCAGGAGGGAGAGCACACACTGCTGCACTACCAGAGCTTCAATTGCATAAGTGTGTGTGAGTGCTTAGTGCATGTAAGGGTTAAATATGAGGAGCATTGGTGTGGCTTTCCTGTGGTGGTATGATTTTTGGCAATCCTAATAGCCTTTCTTGTTTGTGCCTTTGTTTGCCATGTCTCTCTTTCATGATTTATTCAAACCAAGTTCATATTCACAACTTGTCAAGTACCTCATCCTTCCGAAAGTGGCTTGGAAACCTTCCCCACTGTCACCGAGGTCCAGTGACACCACCAGAGGTGCCTTTGACATGGACAAGAAGGACATTTTTATATATTTCCATGTAAATTCTTCTTTTACCAGAGCTGCTGGCAAGGTTTTTTAGCAACAGTTTGTCAGAAATGAGGTTTGTAATGCTTAAGGGGTGCTCTGTTTCCCTCAGAGGTTAGCACTAGCCAGCTTTTGTTCTTTTAATTGTAAAGCTACGCTAGTTTAACAAAGATTGCCTCCAGGACAGTACAACTCTTACCACAGAAAATACACTTACCATGTTTATGAAAGTTACTTGAAGTAAATACAGCATTCTAGACTTTTGATGCCTTTTTTTTATTTTCTATGATTCCAACACATTTTTGCCCTTTTGACTGAAGTTAACAGCTTGTAATTTTTTGGTAATTATTTATCATGACCAGCATTCGGTTCCACACATTCTCAGGTGGTCGATTTGGTCAATTTTACTCATTTTTTTGCATTTTCTTTGAATTATCTTTTCAAACAGGAATATTTTTATTTTTATGAAACAGGTTTTTGTACATTTTGCAATACATGAGCCTGGAATGGATTCACATGGCATTGCTAATAATAATTCTGCTGCAGTTAAGAATCAGTACCAATCAAGTGTTTGGACACACATGTATATTTCCCAACTTTTTAAAAAGATTTTTTTCATGCTGATGTCTTTCTTTTTTTAAGACACTAGAAGTCAGTCTTCCTCTCATTCCCACTGTAGCTCAGAAAATGGGAGGAAATATTCTTTCCTTCTTTCACAAAAGCTGTCAAACAATACAAAGCATCATAGTACCTTTGCACACAAGCATGGCATTTTCTGTACCCTGACCTAGGAAATAAATACTGGTAATATTAATAGGCTGTACCTCAGTTGTATAATATATTTATAAACATTCATTTATCAATATATTTGTGTTTAAAATGTGTTCTACTTCAATAACATATTTCTCTACACTTGCTGTGGCATAGTACATTTATACAACAAAATACATTTGTGTCTATACTTACAAATGTATTTTTGTCTCTTTTCTAGGTTACGCACTGTAATTTCCAAAGTGTTGACATAATTTACTTTTTTTTGTAGGAGAAATGTGCTCCACTCTTTTAAAAACCTGTGTATTTTTACATCACAATGTACGTTAAAAGGAGCAGTGATTGAAATAATTGTTGTTAAGGAAGAATGTATTAAAATTATTAATAAGACTTAAACCCACATGAGATTTACTGAATCATCTGATCTGACCTAAATTCATGACCCTTCCTCCCAGTTCTTCCCTTCTCATACTCGCACAAAAATAGGAGGACCAAAAGGAGAAAAAACTGCCAACATAATAAAGGCCAGTGAAAACTGTACGTTTGCATTAGGTCGATGCAACATTTCATGATTATAATAATATAAACAAATAAACTATAAGGGCACTCACATCAGACCTCATTTCAAGCTGAACTATTATAAAGCGATTAACAGCCTCACAGTCCTGCTTTAATTAAGTTATGTTGTGAAATATTGAGCATTTGAACCTGTTCTGGCCTGCCTCTTTTATCATTGAATTACCATCCTTAATGTGTTTTTCTGCTGAAAGATGAATTTCATTTAAGGATTACTGTACACTGCCCTGGCATTTTGTGGTTTCTTGTCAGCCGTTGTGAATCTAGATCATTGCTAACTTCAGTTTCTCTGACATGTCCTATATGCACAGTCTCTTGACTAGCCTGTCTCAGTGGATTTACTAACTCATATTGTATTCCTGTAGAAATGAATGGACATTTTTGATTAACTTAATGATAGAAATTTCAGATGACAGTAGAGTTTACTTTTGGAGCTTACTTCAGGTTATGTAGGACACAGCAGCTCTCTAGTGACCTATCACTTCACAGAAATGTGTTTTGAGCGTTTCACGGCAGTGGACATCTGTCTGCCAAACACTTTCAGATGGTGCCAGCAAGGAGGGAGTGGAAAGGTTCTTCTGTGCTGGGGTCTCCAAATTCACAGCCACACACAAAGCTGCTCCCCCTTCCTGGAAGTAGTATCCAAATGTTATATCCCTCCACATATTGAAGAGTCTGCCTTCAGGCAAACTCACACTACCAGGTGACTTTGAGGAAGAGTGAACGAGTGATGCTCCAGCTAAGGGTCTTCTTTCTTTCCTATCTAATGCTTACCTCAGACCAAAGCTATGCAACTCACCATAGCACCATCAGTGCTGGTGGTGCCTTTTCTCGATCAGATGATCAATCTGTGCTTTTTAAATTTTTTTTGGGGGGGTGGTGGGGCAGGGAGGGAGCAGGAGGGATGGGAGGAGGACATGCAGAACAGTATCATCATATTCTCATGTTCTCTTGGCTAGTCACATCAATGTCCTCAGAGGGAGTTCACCAGATCTTGAAATGTGACAACAGATCAGATGGGTTTGCACATACCGACTATCCTGCAGAACTGTCTGCTCTTGGGGAGGAAGACAGAGACTTCTGATGCTATACCTGGTGTCGTATGGATAAGGTGCTCTGGGAATGACACCCTGAGTCAAGAACTTCCAAAGAAGGTCTTTGCCTTGGCAAAGTGAAGGTTTGCTCAGGCACATAGTTTTAAATAATGTGGCTTTGGCTTCCTCACAGTAACTGTATGTTGTAAATTACACTCAGATCTGGCACTGATTGAAAAAAATAGGTGGTAATTTATTTGTGTGAAAGTAGTAGAAAGTCTCTCTTTGAAAGTCTCTCACACTCTCCCCTGTGCTGGACAAGTACAGATTGCATTTTTGTTTTGCCCCTGGAGCTCACAGCTCAAATGGGCAAAACAGAGGCTGCAAAGAAGGATGTGGTGTTCATATCCATGGCTTGCAAAGCACACAGTAAATAAGTCCCTTGGTAGTTGATAAGGACAGACACAAGAGAAGACCAAGAAGATTCAGTGAAAGTGAGGTAAGAAAAAGGTCAGACAGGAAGCAGGAGAAAGCATGGGACTGATTCAGAAGGGAAGAAAATACTTTTAATAAAGGAAGCTAGCAATGCAAGAAAAAATGCATCCAGCATAAAAGGAGGATTGTGACAGAGATCATCCTGTTTGCTATGTTTCCTGAAGACTGAATTTCCGAGCTGGGTCTCTCCAGCCGTTTATCTTTCCTGAGGCCGTGGATCAGGGAGGAGACACGAGGCCAGGAAAGCCTTGGTGCTCTTGAATTGGACAGGTTAGAAGTTCTGGTAGTGATACATTGGGATGAGAGAGTAACCACTGCAGGGGCTGTGGTGTGGCAGCTTTTGCAGCAGCTCCTGTGTGCTCTAGCCAGCACTGTACCAATGGAAGTTGCCTTCCTGCTTTCTTGAGACCACTGGCCATGTTAATTCTTATGGAACACTGTGTAAGGCAGGCATGTGCCTTGTGTGGTGGTCAGAAGAAAATGCAGGGCTTGTCCTGTCCTTACAGCTGCTGTATGTTCCTAACATGCTGTCCTGAATGAAAGCCTTTGAACTCCAGAGACTCTGGTGTGGAAAATTCAGACTGTCCTTACTCTCCCTTAAATTTCAGATGACCTCTCCTTTTTAAAATCTGCAAAAAAAAAAATAAAAAATATTAGGGCTGATGTAAATGGAAGCTGAGGCTAAAATGAGGTATCCTATTGTTCTGTTGTTCCTGGAAACGAGTTTGAGATAATTTCCTATATGTGTTCTTGCTTTCTTAATTCACCTAAAACAAATCCTCTCCTAAGGCAGTGGCTCATAATAGCAGCATGCACGTCAGGACCGTGGCATTGGCACACTGCGCTAGTTATGGGATTCCTTGTAATGCGTAAGAACAGCTGAGGAAATGGGAACTGGAACACAAGCAAACTGAGCTAAATCTGACTTTTCCCAAGTGAGGGGAAAATTTGTACCTGGTTTTTGAGATATCTTGTAGGAATCTGAGCTCTTCATTTCAGCAAAACGTAGAAGCAAGACTGTGCAGAAGAAGGTTTTGATGTACCTATCTTAAATGAGAGCTTTCCTTTAGCTAGCTTTGTGAGTAAATTGCAATAATCTTTGCCAGTGTAATGCACATTCTTGAAAGAAAAAGCATGTGCTAGGCCAGCAAAAGTGGTATTTTATCTACATTAAATAGAAGTGTTTGGGAATAGCATGCTGATGTATTGTAAGGATATACCAATACCACAAATTCCTTCCTTCCACAAGCAGGAGTAGCATCTCATGGGACAAAATGAGTGACGAAAAGGTCTTGCAAAAGTGGAGGGTTAAAAAGCTTATGCTTTCACTTCAGGGGCAGTATAAAAATAATGCTTCTCATCATCATTTCCAGTTAAGGATAAAGAGTGCTTAAGCCATGTGCCATGATCCATCTGAAGTCTTGAATTCTGCTCAGCCTGTGCAAAGAATTAACATGAAAAAGGCTAAATGGAAATTCTGACTGATGTAGGGGGATACCAAACCTACCAAAGCAGACATGTTTAGAGCAAACTAGGAAGCTAGGTAACTGTTAATAAACTAGCTTTCCACAATGCCCTCATACACACCTTATTTACTCTGCCTCATCTGCAATTCAGTTAGCAGCACAAGGTTATTTTAATACTTTACAGAGATCAGAGCCTAAAAAAGTGCTTGTGGGTACAAGAGCAAAGGCTTCTCAAAGAGAGAGAAATACAAATACTTGCTCACAAAATTCTTGGGAAGCTTCCCCCCCCCCCCCAAATCAGCATTGCCATTTTATTTTTTAACCTACCCTGCTTGATCTCCCTACTTTTGGTTAATACGGGAGTCAATTACAGCTTCATCTGTGCAGAATTAACTTTATAGAATATACACTAGGGATTTGTCTATCTCCTCTATTTAGATCTATGTCATAAAAAAATATGTAGTAGAGAACTGTGCGCAAGCACTGCTTATGGTACAGGCTTTGCAGATTTATTGTAAAATCATTTTAAATCGGTTAAGCTCTTGCCAGAAGTTAATTAAATATGTTCCTTTGGTGGGGGGCGGGGGGGCCTCTCTCTCTCTCTCTCTGTGTGTGTGTGTGTCCGGGGGGGGGCTGTGTTTCACTAGGTGGCAGTGTCTGATTACATCTGGAAGGACCACGCCAGCCAGACTGGTGTCTCCAGCTGTGACCTCCGGCACCGGGATGAAATCCCTGACTCTGCAGCCAGCTGGAAAGGTAGCACCACTGCTCACGTCTGTGTCTACACTGTTCACCTCAGCGGCTTCCAGGAGCTCTACAGGCACTTCCTCAGGCTGCCTGATGGGGCGATCATTGAGGTAGGTGCAAGGAGCTCCTAGCTGCCAAGCTGCCAAGGCAAAGGGGGTGCATTCCAGAACTAGGTCACAGTCACAAGAGGAAAATTAGGTCGTGCCCGACCTTGCCCAAAATACACTTTTGAAGCTTCCACAGGAAGACCTCACTCCCAAACAGTAGTGTATAATCAATGAGTTAATGCTTTTGCAGTGCAAAGTAGCAATTTTGGATTGTTTATAGAGCCATTTAAAGGCAATTATGTAAGACATACATTGAAACTACACACATAGAGATTATTTATAAATATATATTACTTAGAACCACATAAGGTCATTCTGTACAGGAATTATATTTATGTAAATATACAAGGTAAGTACTGTGCATGTTTAATGAACCACTATTACTACAAGCATGGCCATTCACTTAGTTTGCACTCAGATACACAGAACTAAGGCACAGTTAGATTACCTACTGGCATCTTGGGTGTTTTAGATAGAATCTTGGATGTTGTCAGCATTTCAGCAGCTTGTGCACTAAAATACAATACAGGATGTTATTAAAGAGGCGTATCACCCATTACTTGTTTCATGGGCTGCATTTTGTTCATTGCTTTGCCATTTTTGTTCTAAGTGCTTTGAAGAGGAACATTTCCTTTTTGCCTATGGTATTGTGCTGACAGACTCTTAAAAAAGATTGGCATTAAAGAGAAAGTAGAGTAAAAAAATATTACTTTGCCTACCCAGATAAGAAATGGGAGCATCATTATGGCGATCTTTTAACCAAAACTGGCACAAGGGGTGATGAAACACAATGTTTTAATCTGCGCACTTCTAAGGTGAAGGTTCAAGTACATCTTTCCAGAATGAGGCAAACATTGCTTCTGCTCCTTTGTTTAATGTTTCAAGACTGTTTTCCTCATTAAAGATTTTATTCTTAATGTCTTTGCCCTACTTGGCTTTTTAAAGAAAATTTAATTTAACGGAAACTGTCCTCAAGGATTTCAAATATTATTTTCTGCCCGGGGAACTTGTGATTCACCAGAGTGAAGACACCAGAGTCTTCAAGCTGGCCAAAGAAAACAAGAGAAGGCATGTGGCCTACATGAAGTAGAACTTAATTACTGGAACAAAGAAACTGGCAAATCCAGGTCCATGCCCAAGTCTGTTGAAGAAACTCCTCATGTGAATAATTGCCTAGACTTTTGCTAAAACACCTTTTCCATGTTGGAGGTCGACTAGGCAGTCCAATTCTTACTTTCCGCCTGTTACAAGTATAGCTTTTTGCAGAATTTTTTTTCTTTTTTTTTGCCCAGTTAAGTTCTCAGCTTTTCAGTGGTGAGGTTTCATTCAGTTTCTACCAGACATTGGAAGGAGGGTCTTCGAACACCCCAGGCAATCCTAACCCAGTGCACTGTTTCAGCTCATTAATCTGTTCTGTACTTCTGAGAGAGAAGAAATGTGTTCTCATATGATGCAGTTTTGTCTTCCCAGGTGAGCTTTTGAGAAGCTTCCAGCATCCACAAAGTAAGCAATGTGTAATGTGGATGGCTCAAGCCACTTCTTTGTAGTTTCCCACACCAGATCATAACATAGCCTATCCCTAAAATCCATGACTGAATCTTACCTCATTGTCTTGAAAGCTGCACACCTAATTTAGGAGATCAATGTGTTCTTTACAGTATTTTTACTTGTAGCTCTAAATGCAATTACATGTAAGAAATGTGCTTAACTAATAATTGCAGTACAGCCCGTATACAGATCTTACATTTAGTTGATAACAGATGTAATTATACATTTGTGTGTTTTATGGGTCAGGGCTTTCTACTTCAGTTCCAAATTAGAAATATGTAATGAATTTTAAAACTATACACTGACAAGTGAGAAGTTTGCTGCCATGGGGAAAAATACACCTGAGCTTTACCACTTGCTGCTGTTGTGCAACACTGCCTCAGGAACATTTTTTTCACCCCCCTTTGCTGCAGCTAGACAAGCAGGGGTACCTGAGAGGGGTTAGAAATTGTTTTTAGTGCTGAAGGGTGCATTGCAATGTTATGTATAGTTTTTAAGTGTATAGGAGATGAAAGATACCTGGGGCTTCTTGGAATATTCTTTACAGTTTGCTCCCTCTGTTGACAACTTGTTGTGTATAAGGATTTTCATTTTGACAATCTAGAGCTGTTCTAAAGACAGGCAATTAGTTTACCTAACCCTAGTCTATCTTAGGTGCTTTGCTTCTAGTGACTCAGTGGAAAGATTTTTCTGGATCCTTATAGTCTATTCAGCCAGAAGCCTCCTATTATTCTAAATTTAATCAGCTTCCATTGGATCACCCACTGGTGTAAATAAAATTTCCCTTTACCAGAAGTTTACCTATAAAATGTAATTTCATAATCTTACCTGTTTTATTCTAGAATGGGTACAACACATCACCAAAAGAAAAAATACGAGCTCCCATTTTGCTTTTCATTCCTCTCCTCACCTTTCCAGCAGTGGTGAAGGAAGAAAGGATTTCCTTCCATGTTGGCAAGGGCAGAGAGTGTTATCTGTTCTCTCTCCCTGTCATAGAAACAACAGCTGCCTTTCTTCTTTCTTCATGATCAGCAAGCCTCTTTCTCCTCACCAGAGACTAGATATTTGTATGAAATGTTGTGTTCGGACTGTAGGAACAGGACCTGTAAGAACAGGGGTGGTCTGTGGCAATTGCGATGTGTCCTACCTTTGTATATACATCTATTCAGTCTGCAGTGTCCACAGAGTAAGAAAACAATCAATTTCCTCTTATTTTGTTCTTCTGGATGGGCTAGTGCTCTTGTACAGCTGCAGAATGCAAGGAGCAATTCAACAGCATCTAGGAACTGGGGGTTACATGCACCTTCTCCCTGTGAAACAATCCTCCTTTTTATTACATGAACGTACCAAAGGTGAAAATGTAGTTATTTCAGTGTAAATTTTTTGTTTGTTCACTTTTATTAAGGAACTCTGAAGGCATGTAACTCTGAAGATAGCAAAATGAAAAGATTTTGACTTTTAATTTCTGTAAGTTTCAGGAATCTTACCTGAAAGAGCCATAGCACTTATTCCTAAATTCTGCAGTGGAACCTCATGAAATCAGGCGTCTGGAGATGAAGATCTGTCCATCAGATATTTAATGCATTGTGACATTTACTGCATGATGGATGCTGGTTTTGGTGGATGTTCTTCAAAAATAATTTGTTTAATAGGAGGAAATGAACAATTTGTCAGAAAACAATGCAGGAATTATAATAAATTTGAAAAAGTATGTGCAAACATAGACATTGTTCAGAGGGCACCACCAGAATAAGCAGTAGATTCTTAGCATTCAGCTGAGGAGTGCGTGCAGGCTGGTGAGATCTGGGGCAGTGTTTCTCTTTCCAAACACAGGAACATGAGAAAAGCACTGAAGTCACCAGGCCAAATTCTACCTCAGATTCATGTGTTCAACTCTTGGTGACTTTAACTTCAGATATGTTTCTATATCTGAAGATATTCTTTGACAGGCATAAGAGGAATTTTGCATAATCTTGCTGTGAAATCCTTGGATGTTTGTAAGGAATTCACTTCATATTTACAGCCTCATTCTTTTATATTTCAGTGAAAGCAAGATTTTCTAAGAGCTCTAATTCAGCAAATCATTTCAATGTGAACTTAATTATATCCAAGGAGTCAAAACTCACTTTAATAATAATTACCTTTCTTTTCCTTTTTTATTTTTCCTCCAGTAAGCAAAGCCAGTTTATAAGTGCTGTGTGCAGAAGTACACCAGCTAGGAATAAATATCCTCTAAATAATAGCTTATTTTAAATACTTATTTGTTAATGTGTGGTATTCCCATTAGAGGTCCAGATTTCCTAGTATAACTAGAAATTTCATGTCTGGTATGAGAAGTAGTTTTATAGGTTTCATAGGGATGAGGTAAAATTGACTGTTTGAAAAGGAACATTAAGTACAAGGTGACATGTATAAATTGCCCTAGAAATGTTAAATAAAAAGATTTTTTTTTTTAAATGTGCAACATAAAAATTATAGTGGTTAACCTTGTAGGTGCAGTCATTTTATCATAAGCATTGTAAAACTCAAAGAATTCACATGCAATAAAAACCATTTTCCTTTTTACCTATAATACATTTTTCCTTTATTGTAATTCAGTTTAACTGTTGGATAACCAAGGAATGACCTTCCCAAAATAAATCACTTTTCATGCTTTTCGGTATTCATTAATCTGATGTCATTTTAATATAAAGGAAATTATTGAATTTTAACATTTTAAACATATTTGAAATCCATGCACAGTAAAGTTAATGATAGTGGTATGTGTTTGCTGTCTACATGGTGATAACACCAACTTGGTAATTTTTATCTCGACTTTTGCTGACTGGAGTTGATTTCCTATTAAAAGGGCAAAGATAAGTCACTTTAACTCAACAAAAAAAAAATCAGTTTCTTATTATAGGTCTAGTGAACCTCAACATGGTAGAGAAAGTTTTTGTATAGCATGATTTTATCTATCAAATAAGCCTTCACAAATGTCAAGTACTCATCCAATTTAAACTTACTGCAGAAAAGAGATCTGTTTTCCCTAATTACTTGAAAAGTACCTAGCAGTAATAGGATAAGACAGCGTAGGTGAGTAGCCAATTACTTAGTTTAAGCTATTTACATCAATCCATATGCTATAAATTATGTCTAAACCCTCCCGCGCTTCTGGAAAAGTGAATAAAATCATATAAGTTTATTTTGAATACAAGATCAGATATGGTATGCTGAGTGACACTTAAAAAGAATGAAACAGTAACCGTAGCTTATTTTCTGAAGCAATCTTGACACTAATGCTAAATTACAGCTTGGAAACATCTAGCATTTTTACCTTTATGAGAAAAGGCTTTTTACATATTTAACATAATTCTAGGGAAAATATACTGGAATTATGTATAAAGATATGTACACTGTAACCAAAGGGCATTTATAGTCCCCAGTAGAATACTTGCAACAATTTTATTGCCATTTGGTGTCATTTTCTAACAGATATAAAATACAGCCAGTAAACAAACTAGACTTTAGATTTAAGCTGACAGCTGTTCTTTCAGAAGCAATATTC
Organism: Cinclus cinclus; assembly: GCF_963662255.1. NCBI lineage: Eukaryota > Metazoa > Chordata > Aves > Passeriformes > Cinclidae > Cinclus > Cinclus cinclus. The sequence continues at coordinate 66,040,053 of NC_085046.1, forward strand.
AGATATTTAATCTTAAGAATACTGAATATTTTACAATTGTTTGAGCAAACTATAGTTTTAGCATGTGAGGAACCACATGCTTTTACATACAGTTCTTGGATCTGATAATGACACTAAAAAAAACAACCTTAGAATAATCTACACATTTGTTGCTCTCATATTCCCTGGGCAAATCAACAAATTGCCTCATGTTTTATTCTTAATTCTACAAATTCTTATTTTTTTTTCACAGTGTTGCTATAAATATGGGGCCCTTTTTTTTCCCCTCGCGTGCATAAGCCATGCAGTTGACTCCAGCACAGTTTATTCATAGATGTGAGTGAATATTTTTCTATTTATTTATTTATTATATAATTATTCTAATATTTTTTTAAATTTCACTAAAGGAGCAAATTGGCCAAGTTTACTGCAAAAGCCCCACCTGCTGCTTTCATGAAGAGTCTCACTTCTGTAGTCACTAAAGTTTGTGGAGGAGAGAAAGAGGGAGGATTGCTCCATCTAAGGAGCAATCTGAGGTACCTGAGGTTGGCACCCTACCTTAGGACTTCATCCCAGCCACTGGGAGGGACCAGCACAGCTCTGGCTTTTCTGTAAGCTGGGTCAGCTGTGAGGAGTGGGTGAGGATGTTCTGGCTGGGGA